>NC_137110.1:3321497-3426497 GCF_949357685.1 Gobio gobio | reverse complement strand
CACTCCCCTGAGCCCGTGACACGGTGGTCGCGCAGCAGAACGCGTGCTCAAACGCTTCAGAAACTCGGTCAAAAGTCACTTTTGATATCTATATTCACTCGCATTTTTGCAAAGTGCAATAGAGACAGAGCGACACGCGTCGTAATCTGAAGGCCACGCCCACCGGGGGGGAAAACAATCGAACGCTCTCCATTGACTTTGCATTGCGTGAGGCTGCATCCTTGTCATTTTGGACTTATAACAAAAAACAGAACAATGTCTAAAATATGTGACAAAGTGTACAGCAAACAAGCTAAACAAAACCCACAACCAAAAACCCAGAAATTTTTATAAGCTGTTGACCCAAAAAACGAGCGTTTAAGGACAAAAAAGTGGATATAGGCCATTGAGACACGTTATATTACACTGAGAACTACACACACTAGAGGGGAACGTCATCAGAGACAGGAAATATAATATATAAAACTGACATTTGGAAATTTGACTTAACAGTGACTAATGTTTACTGCACACATAGACATACTGAGGCATACTGAGTGTCAGGATCCCAAAATTGACCCATTCTTCAGCTGACGCTTCACGTTTTACTGCCTTTATCCACTTTTGTCCCCTTAAACTCTCGTTTTTTTTTGGGTCGACAGCTTATAAAAACGTATTTCTGTGTTTTTTAGCTTGTTTGCTGTACACTTTGTCACATATCAGACACTGTTCTGTTTTTTGTTATAAGTCCGAAATGACAAGGATGCAGCCTCACGCAATGCAAAGTCAATGAAGAGCGTTGGATTGTTTCCCCCCCCGGTGTGGGCATGGCCTAAATACGCTCTGTCTCTATGCAATATAATAACACAACAATTTACCATAAATAATCACATTTTATCATATAAAATGATTATAATATTAGAATATACACAGAAAAAAAAGGAGTCAGAAATGAAAGCAAATCCTGATAAAAAGGTCTGAACTATGAACAGAAAAGTGAGATTATTGAGTATCGATCAAACTATTACACCGAACCAGGCATAATTTGTCTGGTCAAACTGAAAGTGAAAATATGAAAATCATGTGCAATGCCACACAAGTCAAAACATATTCGATGTGCATCTGCATGGAGCAGGATTTTGGACCAACTTTGGGCGGGGCTACCCAGCACATTTATAAACAAACCCGATGGGACATCTTTTTTTAATAATAAAACATGTTAACAATACTGTAAATAATGAAAGTGCCCCTATTATGCTATTTTAAGGTTTCCTGATTTAGTTTTGGAGTCTCCTACAACAGGTTTACATGCATCAAAGGTCAAAAACACTTTCATTTTCTTATAATATACACTGCACATCACCATAATGTTCAATGATTCTCAAACGACTGGACGGATGAATCAGTCTCTAAATACCTACTCTGCTCTGATTGGTCAGATAGCCCCATAGATATACATAATAAAGGCTAGATGTCTAACGGCAGAGTCTCTAACGTCATCACCGGCGGCCATCTTGTCATAGGCAAGCTTTCTGGCGGTCTCCTGATGTAAGGCAAGTGATTGGAACACAAATAATCTTATCTCGCTGAAATCTTAACGGATTTACAAATGGTTTGGTTTCTTACAAACGTTATTAACGTGGCTATAATTATGGAAGCTTAAACAAATTATGAATAATTATTCATATGTATGCAGTGTAATAACTACATCTCTGACGTTTATAACAAACCAAACCGTTTGAAAATCAGTAGAAAATTGAGCAAGTTGTGGTTATTTAAAAAGTACACGCACCATTAAAACACAATGAGTGAGCGAGCTGACTGTGACAAGATGGCCGCCAGATGCGGACGTCGACCTCCATTGGCCAGCAGCGCGGACGAGACATCTAGCCTTTATTATGGATATCTATGGCGAACGGCGCATGACACACGTCACGACCAAACGTTGACGTAAGTTTAGTTCGTTAGTGTGGACAAAGCCAGCTAAATATTTAATTCAAATTCTAACCCAACGGTTGGGTTTGTCCATATTTGACCCAATTTTGGGTTGAAACAATCCAATAAACATCTGTAGATATCAGCATCAACTACTGAAATCAAGCAGCATCATAATCATCATAAATGCTCCAGCCGCTCCTCAATACTCGGGGTCAGTGTGAGCAGATAAAGGAACATTTCAATCTCAACTCCGACTGTGGTTTCCCAAGCATGTAAATCTCGGCTCTGATTTGCGAGACGTTTGGTATCAAACTGAGGCAGTAATTAAAAGGGAATGAGTTTAATTGTGTGGAAATGGAGTCACACCTAGTCAGACCTGAAATACATCACTGGCAGAAATGATGCAGGTCTATCCGTAATTCATAATGGCAGACGGAGAGACTGAGACCTGACCCAGCCTGACCTTTGGGTCATTTCTTTTGGGTTATTTTATCAGTGTTTGAGTAGTTTTTGTGTTACTCTGATCCTGGGTCAGACGTAACAACCCAGTGTTTGAGTAGTTTTTGTGTTACTCTGATCCTGGGTCAGACGTAACAACCCAGTGTTTGGGTAGTTTTTGTGTTACCCTGATCCTGGGTCAGACGTAACAACCCAGTGTTTGAGTAGTTTTTGTGTAACTCTGATCCTGGGTCAGACGTAACAACCCAGTGTTTGAGTAGTTTTTGTGTTACCCTGATCCTGGGTCAGACGTAACAACCCAGTGTTTGGGTAGTTTTTGTGTTACCCTGATCCTGGGTCAGACGTAACAACCCAGTGTTTGAGTAGTTTTTGTGTTACCCTGATCCTGGGTCAGACGTAACAACCCAGTGTTTGGGTAGTTTTTGTGTTACCCTGATCCTGGGTCAGACGTAACAACCCAGTGTTTGAGTAGTTTTTGTGTTACCCTGATCCTGGGTCAGACGTAACAACCCAGTGTTTGGGTAGTTTTTGTGTTACCCTGATCCTGGGTCAGACGTAACAACCCAGTGTTTGAGTAGTTTTTGTGTTACCCTGATCCTGGGTCAGACGTAACAACCCAGTGTTTGAGTAGTTTTTGTGTTACCCTGATCCTGGGTCAGACGTAACAACCCAGTGTTTGGGTAGTTTTTGTGTTACCCTGATCCTGGGTCAGACGTAACAACCCAGTGTTTGAGTAGTTTTTGTGTTACCCTGATCCTGGGTCAGACGTAACAACCCAGTGTTTGAGTAGTTTTTGTGTTACCCTGATCCTGGGTCAGACGTAACAACCCAGTGTTTGGGTAGTTTTTGTGTTACCCTGATCCTGGGTCAGATGTAACAACCCAGTGTTTGAGTAGTTTTTGTGTTACCCTGATCCTGGGTCAGACGTATCAACCCAGTGTTTGAGTAGTTTTTGTGTTACCCTGATCCTGGGTCAGACGTAACAACCCAGTGTTTGGGTAGTTTTTGTGTTACCCTGATCCTGGGTCAGACGTATCAACCCAGTGTTTGAGTAGTTTTTGTGTTACCCTGATCCTGGGTCAGACGTAACAACCCAGTGTTTGGGTAGTTTTTGTGTTACCCTGATCCTGGGTCAGACGTAACAACCCAGTGTTTGAGTAGTTTTTGTGTTACCCTGATCCTGGGTCAGACGTAACAACCCAGTGTTTGAGTAGTTTTTGTGTTACCCTGATCCTGGGTCAGACGTAACAACCCAGTGTTTGAGTAGTTTTTGTGTCACTCAGATCCTGGGTCAGACGTAACAACCCAGTGTGTGGGTAGTTTTTGTGTTACTCTGATCCTGGGTCAGACGGAACAACCCAGTGTTTGAGTAGTTTTTGTGTCACTCAGATCCTGGGTCAGACATAACAACCCAGTGTTTGGGTAGTTTTTGTGTTACCCTGATCCTGGGTCAGACGTAACAAGATGCGTGTGTAAGAGTGTGTCTGTGTGTGTGAGAGTGTGTGTGGTGTGTCAGAGTGTGTGTGTGTGTGTGTGTGTGTGTGTGTGTGTGTGTGTGTGTGTGTGTGTGTGTGTGTGTGTGTGTGTGTGTGTGTGTGTGTGTGTGTGTGTGTGTGTGTGTCTGTGAGGTAAAAGTCCCCCTCTTTATAAGATTTATAAATAAAACCACTTCTATGATTTATTTTCACACAAAATCTGTTGCTCCACAAATGTTCAATACAAACATGCATGTTTTCCTGCAAACATACACTGTGCGAGGACAGAAACACAAACATTTGTTCTTAAAGTAACCCTGTTGTTCCCTACAGGTATTTGTTTTTAGGGTATTCCGTCCTCAGAACAGTTTCATTGGTTGTTTTTTGTCCAATAAATCGCTCTCATCCCAGCAGAGGATCAGACGGGGCGGAATGACTTAATATAACACAGATTGATAATCTCTGACTGCATGGCTAACTCTCATTATCTACAGTACAGAGTTCACTGTAAGGAGACAGATGGTCATGTCGTGTCTTTACACAAGAGAAACCAACCATACAGCCAACAAGCATCGACAATAGAGATTATCCTTGTCATTCATCGGCCTCTTTTCATTTCGCCTTTTAAAATTCCATTATGAACACTCCCGCTGGAGAATCTCTATTGAAATTAGACATTTGTTTAGTTTCCTATTGAATTGTTGTGATCCAGATGTTCGCAGGTCTGAGCTTTTGTTATAGAGTATAAAAAAAAAGAAAGAATTAAAAGATGTGTCTTTTCTGCCATTAGGGGACGATACAATTTTTTTAGAATTTGGAATAAAGTTTCTTCTGCTCACCAAGGCTGCATTTATTTTATCTAAAGTGCAATAGAAACAGTAATATTGTGAAATATTATTACATTTTAAAAGAACTGTTGTCTATTAGAATATATTATAAATATTATACGTCTGACCCAGGATCAGGGTTACACAAAAACTACCCAAACACTGGGTTGTTACGTCTGACCCAGGATCTGTGTAACACAAAAACTACCCAAAAACTGGGTTGTTACGTATGACCCAGGATCAGAGTAACACAAAAACTACTCAAACACTGGGTTGTTAAGTCTGACCCAGGATCTGTGTAACACAAAAACTACCCAAAAACTGGGTTGTTACGTATGACCCAGGATCAGAGTAACACAAAAACTACCCAAAAACTGGGTTGTTACGTATGACCCAGGATCTGTGTAACACAAAAACTACCCAAAAACTGGGTTGTTACGTATGACCCAGGATCAGAGTAACACAAAAACTACTCAAACACTGGGTTGTTACGTCTGACCCAGGATCTGTGTAACACAAAAACTACCCAAACACTGGGTTGATACGTCTGACCCAGGATCTGAGTAACACAAAAACTACTCAAACACTGGGTTGTTACGTCTGACCCAGGATCAGAGTAACACAAAAACTACTCAAACACTGGGTTGTTACGTCTGACCCAGGATCAGGGTAACACAAAAACTACTCAAACACTGGGTTGTTACGTCTGACCCAGGATCTGAGTAACACAAAAACTACCCAAACAATGGGTTGTTACGTCTGACCCAGGATCTGAGTAACACAAAAACTACTCAAACACTGGGTTGTTACGTCTGACCCAGGATCAGGGTAACACAAAAACTACCCAAACACTGGGTTGTTCCGTCTGACCCAGAATCTGTGTAACACAAAAACTACTCAAACACTGGGTTGTTACGTCTGACCCAGGATCAGGGTAACACAAAAACTACTCAAACACTGGGTTGTTACGTCTGACCCAGGATCTGTGTAACACAAAAACTACCCAAACACTGGGTTGTTCCGTCTGACCCAGAATCTGTGTAACACAAAAACTACTCAAACACTGGGTTGTTACGTCTGACCCAGGATCAGAGTAACACAAAAACTACTCAAACACTGGGTTGTTACGTCTGACCCAGGATCAGGGTTACACAAAAACTACCCAAACACTGGGTTGTTACATCTGACCCAGGATCTGTGTAACACAAAAACTACCCAAACACTGGGTTGTTCCGTCTGACCCAGGATCAGAGTAACACAAAAACTACCCAAACACTGGGTTGTTACGTCTGACCCAGGATCAGAGTAACACAAAAACTACCCAAACACTGGGTTGTTACGTCTGACCCAGAATCTGTGTAACACAAAAACTACTCAAACACTGGGTTGTTACGTCTGACCCAGGATCAGAGTAACACAAAAACTACTCAAACACTGGGTTGTTACGTCTGACCCAGGATCAGGGTTACACAAAAACTACCCAAACACTGGGTTGTTACATCTGACCCAGGATCTGTGTAACACAAAAACTACCCAAACACTGGGTTGTTACGTCTGACCCAGGATCAGAGTAACACAAAAACTACTCAAACACTGGGTTGTTACGTCTGACCCAGGATCAGAGTAACACAAAAACTACTCAATCACTGGGTTGTTACGTCTGACCCAGGATCTGTGTAACACAAAAACTACCCAAACACTGGGTTGTTACATCTGACCCAGGATCTGTGTAACACAAAAACTACCCAAACACTGGGTTGTTACGTCTGACCCAGGATCTGAGTAACACAAAAACTACCCAAACACTGGGTTGTGACGTCTGACCCAGGATCAGGGTAACACAAAAACTACTCAAACACTGGGTTGTTACGTCTGACCCAGGATCAGGGTAACACAAAAACTACTCAAACACTGGGTTGTTACGTCTGACCCAGGATCTGTGTAACACAAAAACTACCCAAACACTGGGTTGTTCCGTCTGACCCAGAATCTGTGTAACACAAAAACTACTCAAACACTGGGTTGTTACGTCTGACCCAGGATCAGAGTAACACAAAAACTACTCAAACACTGGGTTGTTACGTCTGACCCAGGATCAGGGTTACACAAAAACTACCCAAACACTGGGTTGTTACATCTGACCCAGGATCTGTGTAACACAAAAACTACCCAAACACTGGGTTGTTACGTCTGACCCAGGATCAGAGTAACACAAAAACTACCCAAACACTGGGTTGTTACGTCTGACCCAGGATCAGAGTAACACAAAAACTACCCAAACACTGGGTTGTTACGTCTGACCCAGAATCTGTGTAACACAAAAACTACTCAAACACTGGGTTGTTACGTCTGACCCAGGATCAGAGTAACACAAAAACTACTCAAACACTGGGTTGTTACGTCGGACCCAGGATCAGGGTTACACAAAAACTACCCAAACACTGGGTTGTTACATCTGACCCAGGATCTGTGTAACACAAAAACTACCCAAACACTGGGTTGTTACGTCTGACCCAGGATCAGAGTAACACAAAAACTACTCAAACACTGGGTTGTTACGTCTGACCCAGGATCAGAGTAACACAAAAACTACTCAATCACTGGGTTGTTACGTCTGACCCAGGATCTGTGTAACACAAAAACTACCCAAACACTGGGTTGTTACATCTGACCCAGGATCTGTGTAACACAAAAACTACCCAAACACTGGGTTGTTACGTCTGACCCAGGATCTGAGTAACACAAAAACTACCCAAACACTGGGTTGTGACGTCTGACCCAGGATCAGGGTAACACAAAAACTACTCAAACACTGGGTTGTTACGTCTGACCCAGGATCAGGGTAACACAAAAACTACTCAAACACTGGGTTGTTACGTCTGACCCAGGATCTGTGTAACACAAAAACTACCCAAAAACTGGGTTGTTACGTATGACCCAGGATCAGAGTAACACAAAAACTACTCAAACACTGGGTTGTTACGTCTGACCCAGGATCAGGGTAACACAAAAACTACTCAAACACTGGGTTGTTACGTCTGACCCAGGATCAGAGTAACACAAAAACTACTCAAACACTGGGTTGTTACGTCTGACCCAGGATCAGGGTAACACAAAAACTACCCAAACACTGGGTTGTTACGTCTGACCCAGGAT
Organism: Gobio gobio; assembly: GCF_949357685.1. Taxonomy (NCBI): domain Eukaryota; kingdom Metazoa; phylum Chordata; class Actinopteri; order Cypriniformes; family Gobionidae; genus Gobio; species Gobio gobio. The sequence goes on along the minus strand of NC_137110.1, from coordinate 3,418,663 downwards.
CAGGGTAACACAAAAACTACTCAAACACTGGGTTGTTACGTCTGATCCAGGATCTGTGTAACACAAAAACTACTCAAACACTGGGTTGATACGTCTGACCCAGGATCAGAGTAACACAAAAACTACCCAAACACTGGGTTGTTACGTCTGACCCAGGATCTGAGTAACACAAAAACTACTCAAACACTGGGTTGTTACGTCTGACCCAGGATCTGAGTAACACAAAAACTACTCAAACACTGGGTTGATACGTCTGACCCAGGATCAGAGTAACACAAAAACTACCCAAACACTGGGTTGTTACGTCTGACCCAGGATCAGGGTAACACAAAAACTACTCAAACACTGGGTTGATACGTCTGACCCAGGATCAGAGTAACACAAAAACTACCCAAACACTGGGTTGTTACGTCTGACCCAGGATCAGGGTAACACAAAAACTACTCAAACACTGGGTTGTTACATCTGACCCAGGATCTGTGTAACACAAAAACTACTCAAACACTGGGTTGTTACGTCTGACCCTGGATCAGGGTAACACAAAAACTACTCAAACACTGGGTTGTTACGTCTGACCCAGGATCTGAGTAACACAAAAACTACTCAAACACTGGGTTGTTACGTCTGACCCAGGATCTGAGTAACACAAAAACTACCCAAAAACTGGGTTGTTACGTCTGACCCAGGATCTGAGTAACACAAAAACTACTCAAACACTGGGTTGTTACGTCTGACCCAGGATCTGTGTAACACAAAAACTACCCAAACACTGGGTTGTTACGTCTGACCCAGGATCTGAGTAACACAAAAACTACCCAAAAACTGGGTTGTTACGTCTGACCCAGGATCAGGGTTACACAAAAACTACTCAAACACTGGGTTGATACGTCTGACCCAGGATCTGTGTAACACAAAAACTACCCAAAAACTGGGTTGTTACGTCTGACCCAGGATCTGAGTAACACAAAAACTACTCAAACACTGGGTTGTTACGTCTGACCCAGGATCTGTGTAACACAAAAACTACCCAAACACTGGGTTGTTACGTCTGACCCAGGATCTGTGTAACACAAAAACTACTCAAACACTGGGTTGTTACGTCTGACCCAGGATCTGTGTAACACAAAAACTACCCAAACACTGGGTTGTTACGTCTGACCCAGGATCTGAGTAACACAAAAACTACCCAAAAACTGGGTTGTTTCGTCTGACCCAGGATCAGGGTTACACAAAAACTACTCAAACACTGGGTTGATACGTCTGACCCAGGATCTGTGTAACACAAAAACTACCCAAAAACTGGGTTGTTACGTCTGACCCAGGATCTGAGTAACACAAAAACTACTCAAACACTGGGTTGTTACGTCTGACCCAGGATCTGTGTAACACAAAAACTACCCAAAAACTGGGTTGTTACGTCTGACCCAGGATCTGTGTAACACAAAAACTACTCAAACACTGGGTTGTTACGTCTGACCCAGGATCTGAGTAACACAAAAACTACTCAAACACTGGGTTGTTACGTCTGATCCAGGATCAGAGTAACACAAAAACTACCCAAACACTGGGTTGTTACGTCTGACCCAGGATCAGGGTAACACAAAAACTACTCAAACACTGGGTTGTTACGTCTGACCCAGGATCTGTGTAACACAAAAACTACCCAAACACTGGGTTGTTACGTCTGACCCAGGATCAGAGTAACACAAAAACTACCCAAACACTGGGTTGTTACGTCTGACCCAGGATCTGAGTAACACATAAACTACCCAAACACTGGGTTGTTACGTCTGACCCAGGATCTGTGTAACACAAAAACTACTCAAACACTGGGTTGTTACGTCTGACCCAGGATCTGTGTAACACAAAAACTACTCAAACACTGGGTTGTTACGTCTGACCCAGGATCAGGGTAACACAAAAACTACCCAAACACTGGGTTGTTACGTCTGACCCAGGATCAGGGTAACACAAAAACTACTCAAACACTGGGTTGTTACGTCTGACCCAGGATCAGGGTAACACAAAAACTACCCAAACACTGGGTTGTTACGTCTGACCCAGGATCAGGGTAACATAAAAACTACCCAAAAACTGGGTTGTTACGTCTGACCCAGGATCTGTGTAACACAAAAACTACTCAAACACTGGGTTGTTACGTCTGACCCAGGATCAGGGTAACATAAAAACTACCCAAAAACTGGGTTGTTACGTCTGACCCAGGATCTGTGTAACACAAAAACTACTCAAACACTGGGTTGATACGTCTGACCCAGGATCAGAGTAACACAAAAACTACCCAAACACTGGGTTGATACGTCTGACCCAGGATCTGAGTAACACAAAAACTACTCAAACACTGGGTTGTTACGTCTGACCCAGGATCTGAGTAACACAAAAACTACTCAAACACTGGGTTGATACGTCTGACCCAGGATCAGAGTAACACAAAAACTACCCAAACACTGGGTTGTTACGTCTGACCCAGGATTAGGGTAACACAAAAACTACTCAAACACTGGGTTGTTACATCTGACCCAGGATCTATGTAACACAAAAACTACTCAAACACTGGGTTGTTACATCTGACCCAGGATCTGTGTAACACAAAAACTACTCAAACACTGGGTTGTTACGTCTGACCCAGGATCAGGGTAACACAAAAACTACTCAAACACTGGGTTGTTACGTCTGACCCAGGATCAGGGTAACACAAAAACTACCCAAACACTGGGTTGTTACGTCTGACCCAGGATCTGAGTAACACAAAAACTACCCAAAAACTGGGTTGTTACGTCTGACCCAGGATCTGAGTAACACAAAAACTACTCAAACACTGGGTTGTTACGTCTGACCCAGGATCTGTGTAACACAAAAACTACCCAAACACTGGGTTGTTACGTCTGACCCAGGATCTGAGTAACACAAAAACTACCCAAAAACTGGGTTGTTACGTCTGACCCAGGATCAGGGTTACACAAAAACTACTCAAACACTGGGTTGATACGTCTGACCCAGGATCTGTGTAACACAAAAACTACCCAAAAACTGGGTTGTTACGTCTGACCCAGGATCTGAGTAACACAAAAACTACTCAAACACTGGGTTGATACGTCTGACCCAGGATCTGTGTAACACAAAAACTACTCAAACACTGGGTTGTTACGTCTGACCCAGGATCTGAGTAACACAAAAACTACCCAAAAACTGGGTTGTTTCGTCTGACCCAGGATCAGGGTTACACAAAAACTACTCAAACACTGGGTTGATACGTCTGACCCAGGATCTGTGTAACACAAAAACTACCCAAAAACTGGGTTGTTACGTCTGACCCAGGATCTGAGTAACACAAAAACTACTCAAACACTGGGTTGTTACGTCTGACCCAGGATCTGTGTAACACAAAAACTACCCAAAAACTGGGTTGTTACGTCTGACCCAGGATCTGTGTAACACAAAAACTACCCAAACACTGGGTTGTTACGTCTGACCCAGGATCTGTGTAACACAAAAACTACCCAAACACTGGGTTGTTACATCTGACCCAGGATCTGTGTAACACAAAAACTACCCAAACACTGGGTTGTTACGTCTGACCCAGGATCTGTGTAACACAAAAACTACCCAAACACTGGGTTGTTACGTCTGACCCAGGATCAGAGTAACACAAAAACTACCCAAACACTGGGTTGTTACGTCTGACCCAGGATCAGGGTAACACAAAAACTACCCAAACACTGGGTTGTTACGTCTGACCCAGGATCTGTGTAACACAAAAACTACTCAAACACTGGGTTGTTACGTCTGACCCAGGATCTGTGTAACACAAAAACTACTCAAACACTGGGTTGTTACGTCTGACCCAGGATCTGAGTAACACAAAAACTACTCAAACACTGGGTTGTTACGTCTGACCCAGGATCAGGGTAACACAAAAACTACCCAAACACTGGGTTGTTACGTCTGACCCAGGATCTGGTTAGAAAAAATATCCCAAGATTTTTTTAGAGTGTAGCACTGCCATCTGATACAATCACTTCTGTTGGGTAATAATAACCCCCATGTTAAAATATTCATATTATGGTTTTTACATGGTATTCAAAAGGACTCAAGTGATACCATGCTATTAGCACGGTACATGTCAAAAGATTTAAAGTATAAAGATTAGATGCACAAGTAGGCGATGCTGTGTGTGTGTGTGTGTGTGTGTGTGTGTGTGTGTGTGTGTGTGTGTGTGTGTGTGTGTGTGTGTGTGTGTGTGTGTGTGTGTGTGTGTGTGTGTGTGTGTGCTCTGGGATGGACAGACTAGTGTCATTAGTCACAGCCCTCTCCCGCTCATTAACTCGGTCTGTCGCTATGGCAGCCACACAAAGGCCGTCCTCTCCCTGCCTGCACATGGAGGGTGACAGGCCAATTAGAACAGGGCACACTGACACACTGTGATTACCTCTCCACGAGCCCAGGAGAAACGACTGCGCAAAACAGGGGTGGCGGAAAGTAGAGGAAGAGGTGAAGACGCATCTCATGTCATTGAGCTTTCATGTTTGAACACATAAGCTCCACTCCAAACCCTAGTCAGTCCCTCCAGAAAAACGCGATTATGCGATCGCATGATTTAAAGGGTTAGTTCACCCAAAAATGAAAATTCTGTCATTAATTACTGATCCTCATGTTGTTCGACACCCGTCAGACCTCCGTTCATCTTCAGACACAAATGAAGATATTTTAGTGTAAATCTGATGCTCTGAAAGGCCTCCATTGGCTCAATGCACTTTACACTCTCAAGACCCTTAAAAGGCACTAAAGACGTCGTTACAAAGTCCATCTCACTACAGTGGTTCTACAATAACTTTATGAATCGGCGACAATAGTTTTTGTGCACAAAAAAACCCTAAATAACGACTTGCATAGTGATGACCGATTTCAAAACACGGCATCATGAAGCTTCGAAGCGTTATGAATCAGTGAGTCGATTCTGCAGTTTGAATCGCCAAATTTCAGCAGTTTGACACGCGATCCGAATCATGATTCGACTCACTGATTCATAACGCTTCGAAGCTTCATGATGCCGTGTTTTGAAATCGTCATCACTATAGAAGTCGTTATTTAGGGTTTTTTTGTGCACAAAAACTATTCTCGCCGATTTATAAAGTTATTGTAGAGCCACTGTAGTGAGATGGACTTTGTAACGACGTCTTTAGTGTCTTTTAAGGGTCTTGAGAGTGTAAAGTGCATTGAGCCAATGGAGGCCTTTCAGAGCCATCGGATTTACACTAAAATATCTTCATTTGTGTCTGAATTTGAACGGAGGTCTGACGGGTGTCGAACGACATGAGGGTGAGGAATTAATGACAGAATTTTCATTTTTGGGTGAACTAACCCTTTAACGCATAATCAGCCAAAGTCCGCATATTTATGTGGGGGCCAAATTTTTTCAAATACGCCGCACTTTCGCCGCATAAATTCCCTATTTCCGTGTGCTAGCATGATTTCATAATCCCCGCATTTTCGTTGCAAAAAAGTCATATTAGCAGAAAGTTGAAAAATGTTCATTTACTTCACACAAGAGCCGCCATTTCCCCCTGTTGCCATGGGAATGTTTTGAAGTGAGGTAATTACTCGATGTGAACGTCATCTAAAAGCTGCAAACCCCGTGGAGAAACAATAGATATCGCTGAAACCATGATGAAGCTCGCAAATTCCCATCTGCCAACAAAAATAACAGCAAAAGACCAAAGCAAAGCAGTTTCCCGATGTGATGACCGATTTCAAAACACAGCATCATGAAGCTTCGAAGCGTTATGAATCAGTGAGTCGATTCAGCGGTTTGGAGCGTTATGAATCAGTGAGTCGATTCAGCGGTTTGGAGCGTTATGAATCAGTGAGTCGATTCAGTGGTTTGGAGCGTTATGAATCAGTGAGTCGATTCAGCGGTTTGGAGCGTTATGAATCAGCGAGTTGATTCAGCGGTTTGGAGTAGTATGAATCAGTGAGTCGATTCAGCGGTTTGGAGCGTTATGAATCAGTGAGTCGATTCAGCGGTTTAGAGCGTTATGAATCAGTGAGTAGATTCAGCGGTTTGGAGCGTTATGAATCAGTGAGTAGATTCAGCGGTTTGGAGCATTATGAATCAGTGAGTCGATTCAGCGGTTTGGAGCAGTATGAATCAGTGAGTCGATTCAGCGGTTTGGAGCGTTATGAATCAGTGAGTCGATTCAGCGGTTTGGAGCGTTATGAATCAGTGAGTCGATTCAGCGGTTTAGAGCGTTATGAATCAGTGAGTAGATTCAGCGGTTTGGAGCGTTATGAATCAGCGAGTCGATTCAGCGGTTTGGAGCAGTATGAATCAGTGAGTCGATTCAGCGGTTTGGAGCGTTATGAATCAGTGAGTCGATTCAGCGGTTTGGAGCGTTATGAATCAGTGAGTAGATTCAGCAATTTGGAGCGTTATGAATCAGCGAATCGATTCAGCGGTTTGGAGCGTTATGAATCAGTGAGACGATTCAGAGGTTTGGAGCGTTATGAATCAGCGAGTCGATTCAGCGGTTTGGAGCGTTATGAATCAGCGAGTCGATTCAGCGGTTTGGACCGTTATGAATCAGTGAGACGATTCAGCGGTTTTGAGCGTTATGAATCGGCGAGTCGATTCAGCGGAAGCTTCATGATGCTGTGTTTTGAAATCGTCATCACTATATAAGTCGTTATTTAGGGGTTTTTTGCGCACAGAAACTATTCTCGTCGCTTCATAAAGTTATTGTAGAGCCACTGTAGTGAGATGGACTTTGTAACGACGTCTTTAGTACCTTTTAAGGATCTTGAGAGTGTAAAGTGTGCCAATGGAGGCCTTTCAGAGCCGTCGGATTTACACTAAAATATCTTCATTTGTGTCTGAAGATGAACGGAGGTCTTACGGGTGTCGAACGACATGAGGGTCAGTCATTAATGACACAATTTACATTTTTGGGTGAACTAACCCTTTAAGAGATTGCACTTTGTGCATTGGAAGCACTCAAATGTCTGTTTTGTAAAGCTACCTCTGTAAAACAGGAAGTTATTTGTTCATTTTTTCAGAAGTTGTCGCATATTCCTTTTGTAAAGCTACAGAACTTGTTTGACTCAATGTTTTGTAAATTTGGGCCATGTGTTTATTAAGGTCTTCAATAAAACAAGATAAGAACTTAAATATTCCCAGCACTGTCTGTGATGTAGTGCTTTTTTTCTCTTTTTCATCAAATCGCAGTTTTTGCAAGTTCCCGCAACTTCATTGCATAAAATTGCATAAAAATCCCGCATTTTCCATCGCATTTTTTAAGAAAACGTGCCGCATAATCAAGGATTTTTGCCCGCAACAATAACAAAAAAAGCTGCATTTATCTGGAAGGACTGATTAGTGAGCTGCTTACCTGCACAGTGTTTTAAAGGCGTCCTATTATGCTTTTCCACTTGTTCAGCTTTAGTTAGTGTGTAATGTTGTTGTTTGAGCATACAACAAACGGCTCGTTTGGACTACACCGCGTTTATAAAGTCATAATGTCACTCATTTAAATAATCTCCGCACACAGAATACGCAATACCAAAAAAAAAAAGGTATGTTTTTTCCACCCTGTTCCCAAAACTCGGTCAATGGATATAACCACGAACCGCATCACTAACACACACAAGCATCTGCAAAATTTCACTAAAGACAAATCAGCATGTTCAAAACTTCCGTGATTGTATTTTTTCCTTCAAATAACAAGTCAAGAGAGTGAACAACGCACATCAAGAAAGGAATGTTATCTCACTATTTAAGATAGCCCGACTGGAAAACACATTAGCCCTGGGACATCAGGCTTTGCGAGCCCTGGCCTATACATGTTCTAATCTGATCGCGAATCACAGCACAATAAACCAACAACACGTCAAATACAAAGGATACTCCAACCCAACAACACCTCAAATACAAAGGATACTCCAACCCAACAACACCTCAAATACAAAGGATACTCCAACCCAACAACACCTCAAATACAAAGGATACTCCAACCCAACAACACCTCAAATACAAAGGATACTCCAACCCAACAACACCTCAAATACAAAGGATACTCCAACCCAACAACACCTCAAATACAAAGGATAATCCAAACCAACAACACCTCAAATACAAAGGATACTCCAAACCAACAACACCTCAAATACAAAGGATAATCCAACCCAACAACACCTCAAATACAAAGGATACTCCAAACCAACAACACCTCAAATACAAAGGATAATCCAACCCAACAACACCTCAAATACAAAGGATAATCCAAACCAACAACACCTCAAATACAAAGGATAATCCAAACCAACAACACCTCCAACCCAACAACACCTCAAATACAAAGGATAATCCAAACCAACAACACCTCAAATACAAAGGATACTCCAAACCAACAACACCTCAAATACAAAGGATACTCCAACCCAACAACACCTCAAATACAAAGGATAATCCAAACCAACAACACCTCAAATACAAAGGATACTCCAAACCAACAACACCTCAAATACAAAGGATACTCCAAACCAACAACACCTCAAATACAAAGGATAATCCAAACCAACAACACCTCAAATACAAAGGATACTCCAACCCAACAACACCTCAAATACAAAGGATACTCCAACCCAACAACACCTCAAATACAAAGGATACTCCAAACCAACAACACCTCAAATACAAAGGATACTCCAACCCAACAACACCTCAAATACAAAGGATACTCCAACCCAACAACACCTCAAATACAAAGGATACTCCAACCCAACAACACCTCAAATACAAAGGATACTCCAAACCAACAACACCTCAAATACAAAGGATACTCCAACCCAACAACACCTCAAATACAAAGGATACTCCAACCCAACAACACCTCAAATACAAAGGATACTCCAAACCAACAACACCTCAAATACAAAGGATACTCCAACCCAACAACACCTCAAATACAAAGGATAATCCAACCCAACAACACCTCAAATACAAAGGATAATCCAACCCAACAACACCTCAAATACAAAGGATACTCCAACCCAACAACACCTCAAATACAAAGGATACTCCAACCCAACAACACCTCAAATACAAAGGATACTCCATACCAACAACACCTCAAATACAAAGGATACTCCAACCCAACAACACCTCAAATACAAAGGATACTCCAAACCAACAACACCTCAAATACAAAGGATAATCCAACCCAACAACACCTCAAATACAAAGGATACTCCAACCCAACAACACCTCAAATACAAAGGATACTCCAACCCAACAACACCTCAAATACAAAGGATACTCCATACCAACAACACCTCAAATACAAAGGATACTCCAACCCAACAACACCTCAAATACAAAGGATACTCCAAACCAACAACACCTCAAATACAAAGGATACTCCAACCCAACAACACCTCAAATACAAAGGATACTCCATACCAACAACACCTCAAATACAAAGGATACTCCAACCCAACAACACCTCAAATACAAAGGATACCTCTCCTACTGTGATAAGTGAAATCATGCTGTACTGTAATGTAAATGAGCCTAACCACGTCCCTTCAGGGGCTCATAAAAAGCGTTATTCATTTTCCATGCCTTTCCGAATTCAGATTTAGGCTTCTGGCACATCCCTATTGGGCATGGTGCCATATAAATTTTGACTTTTATGACTTTTCCTATTAAAACGGCCAAATATGCAATTAGACATCATTTATTTAGCATATTATGTCAGATGTTATATAGATGCCACGGATATTTATTTATAGTTTTTATTTTTGTGTTATTGTGACTAACAGCTTTTCAGACCCTTTTTCAAAACTTGTTGATTTGAAAATATTGAAACTTTTCAAAAGTTTGGGTTCAGTGTGATTTTTAATGATGCTAAAAAAATTCAGCTTTGCATCACAGAAATGAAATACATTTTAAAATATATTCACATAGAAAAAGTTATTATAATTTGTAATACTATTTCACAATATTACTGTTTTTGCTGTAGTTTTGATCAAATAAATGCAGCCTTGGTGAGCAGAAGAAACTTCTTTCAAAAACATAAAAAAAATATATATATTAAACCCCAAACTTTTAAACACTTTGTACTTGTTGATGAGCATTGCATCTAAAATGAGTTGATCGATGAACAAAATGCCAATTTTCCACCGGAGTGAGGCTGCAACCCCTAGTGTCAGTTGCTAGAGTGTCTATTGAGATCAGAGGAGTGAGATTTACTCACACAGCAACTACTAGCTGGCCTCCGTTACACATAGATGCAAAATGTTAGTAAATTAGGCCTACTTTATATATTTTCTTGAGTCTATAACTTTGCATTACATCATTTTGTTCTTCTCAGTTCTTATAAAGAGGGAGATGGGAGCGCATGAGCCTGTAATGGTCTCAGTGTCTTGCTTTCATGTGCTAATATGCAGACTGCCTGTCTGCACAGTAAATGACTAAAGAGGGTGAGAAATGAGATATGGAGAGTTATTGGAGTTCAAAGTGATGAGCATGCCTGCATTATGATAGCATTAGTCGTCAGCTATAATCTACCTTACTCACTGCTGCTGTCCCGGTGTATCCAGTTCATCATCCACAGTGCAAATGGATGTTGTGTTTTGATCTCACGAGTACAAAGGCGGCCTACAGGTCAGCGTGTGGATCAAATCAACCAGTAATTATGGCAAAATGTAAGATATTCGTATCATACAACTTTTCAAATACACTATTACAAGAGTAACCCCAATGATTTTGGAAACGTTTAACAATTTCGGAAAATTGGCATTTTGTTCATCGATCAACTCATTTTAGATGCAATGCTCATCAACATGTACAAAGTGTTTAAAAGTTTGGGGTTTAATATATATATTTTATAAATGTTTTTGAAAGAAGTTTCTTCTGCTCACCAAGGCTGCATTTATTTGATCAAAACTACAGCAAAAACAGTAATATTGTGAAATAGTATTACAATTTATAATAACTGTTTTCTATGAGAATATATTTTAAAATGTATTTCATTTCTGTGATGCAAAGCTGAATTTTTTTAGCATCATTAAAAAAAATCACACTGAACCCAAACTTTTGAAAAGTGTAAATATTTTCAAACCAACAAGTTTTGAAAAAGTTAGTCACAATAACACAAAAATAAAAACTATAAATAAAATATCCGTTGCATCTATATAACATCTGACATAATATGCTAAATAAATTATGTCTAATTGCATATTTGGCCGTTTCAATAGGAAAAGTCACAATGCAAAAATCTTATTTTTGCATTTATATGGCACCATGCCCAATAGGGATGTGCCAGAAGCCTAAATCTGAATTCGGAAAGGCATGGAAAATGAATAACGCTTTTTATGAGCCCCTGAAGGGACGTGGTTAGGCTCGTTTACATTACAGTACAGCATGATTTCACTTATCACAGTAGGAGAGATGACTGACAGGACCATGTCAGAGCATTTGGTTTGTTACAAATGCTGAGCATTTTTGACAAATATCTTATTTTGTAAAATGTTTGGTCAGTACCGCTGCTCCCTCTACACAGAGTATGCGTGATCACAAATTTGTAAAAAGCGAGCATGATTCTAATACCCTGCATATTGATAGCGGCTCAATGATGCCTGCAAATTATATACAACGTAATTATATAATTGCGAGAGAAGGCCAAAGCATTGAGATTTCATCCTATCTAATTTTTTTCCATCACCATGTCCCTTTTGGGTCTCCGTAGAATGCTTAATTTCCTTTCCGAACGGACAGATGGACGGACTGATGGATACTATGTATGGATGTGTGTGTGTATGTATGCATTCTATGTATGGATGGATGGATGGATGGATACCATGGATGTATACTATGTGTATACACCACACTCACCTAAAGGATTATTAGGAACACCTGTTCAATTTCTCATTTATGCAATTATCTAATCAACCAATCACATGGCAGTTGCTTCAATGCATTTAGGGGTGTGGTCCTGGTCAAGACAATCTCCTGAACTCCACACTGAATGTCGGAATGGGAAAGAAAGGGGATTTAAGCAATTTTGAGCGTGGCATGGTTGTTGGTGCCAGACGGGTATGAGTATTTCACAATCTGCTCAGTTACTGGGATTTTCACACACAACCATTTCTAGGGTTTACAAAGAATGGTGTGAAAAGGGAAAAACATCCAGTATGCGGCAGTCCTGTGGGGAAAATGCCTTGTTGATGCTAGAGGTCAGAGGAGAATGGGCCGACTGATTCAAGCTGAGAGAAGAGCAACTTTGACTGAAATAACCACTCGTTACAACCGAGGTCTGCAGCAAAGCATTTGTGAAGCCACAACACACACAACCTTGAGGCGGATGGGCTACAACAGCAGAAGACCCCACCGGGTACCACTCATCTCCACTACAAATAGGAAAAAGAGGCGACAATTTGCACGAGCTCACCAAAATTGGACAGTTGAAGACTGGAAAAATGTTGCCTGGTCTGATGAGTCTGGATTTCTGTTGAGACATTCAGATGGTAGAGTCAGAATTTGGCGTAAACAGAATGAGAACATGGATCCATCATGCCTTGTTACCACTGTGCAGGCTGGTGGTGGTGGTGTAATGGTGTGGGGCAGGGGTTTTTAAACTGGGGTCCGGGGATCCCCAGGGGTCCTCCAGATGGTTCTAAAGGGTCCCCAGCAAAGTTCAGAGAATAAAAAGACAAAGCAAAAATGGATAAAGTCTAACAAACATTCTAACCGTTTCATTTCTAAATGTTTCTCTCCTTTCTTGCCGTGTACATACTTTCCAGAATTGTGTATGTTTGCTTTGTATCTTTCTAGTGAGTTTTCTCACTATAGTCGCATTTATTTCGCTCACTGGGGTTGTAAAGCAGTATTCTTAATGCAGTACTTGAGCTGCTTGCATACATTTATTGTGAAAGTTGCTTATACAAAAATAATTTTTAACTGAAAATGTTCTTCTTCAGGTTTATATGTCCAACATTAATATCCAATTTAAGTTTGGAAACAATATGTTGTATTTATAATGTCACACTTACTATTTATCTAACAGTTTAAATGTCTTTTCATGCATAAAAATAGATGGATTTTAGGAAGGGGGTCCCTCATAAAGGGTCATCATATTTGGGGGTCCTTGGCAACATAAAGTTTGAAAACCCCTGGTGTGGGGGATGTTTTCTTGGCACACTTTAGGCCCATTAGTGCCAATTGGGCATGGTTTAAATGCCACGGCCTACCTGAGCATTGTTTCTGACCATGTCCATCCCTTTATGAGCACCATGTCCCCATCCTCTGATGGCTACTTCCAGCAGGATAATGCACCGTCACAAAGCTCCAATCATTTCAAATTGGTTTCTTGAACATGACAATGAGTTCACTGGACTAAAATGGCCCCCACAGTCTCCAGATCTCAACCCAATAGAGCATCTTTGGGATGTGGTGGAACGGGAGCTTCGTGCCCTGGATGTGCATCCCACAAATCTCCATCAACTGCAAGATGCTCTCCTATCAATATGGGCCAACATTTCTAAAGAATGCTTTCAGCACCTTGTTGAATCAATGCCACGTAGAATTAAGGCAGTTCTGAAGGCGAAAGGGGGTCAAAGACAGTATTAGTATGTGTTCCTAATAATCCTTTAGGTGGGTGTATATATATATATATATATGTGTGTGTGTGTGTGTGTGTGTATGTGTGTCCCTTTAGGGGCTCCGTAGAATGCGTAATTTCCTTTCTGAACACCGTAATCGACTTCGGGCACATCCCTAATGTCAACATACATTTTCATTTCCATTAAAAGAAAGAAAAACATTTTCCAGCCTGAATTACCTTCCGTAATTCCCTATCGTTGCTAAATAACAGTGTGTAAAATGCCAGTGAAAGCAAATATAAATATTATTTACAGTATTACTCCATAAACCGTCACACACATATCCCAAGATTATTTACATTTGCACTCGGTCTAATCTCTGATAACCCCATTACACCGATCAATAGCAGCCTGAGAGCGCTGGAACACGTACTGATGCACTTTGACCTTGAGAAAGCTATCGAGTCAGTGTTTCACAGAGTTAGCAAGTTAATTTAATAGAGGACTCCGTGCTGGCTGTTAGCGATGCGGACGACCTTATCCGTCCGGCCCGGCATTTTCCAGGGATCCTTTAGTTAGCGGAATCAGAAAAGACAACACTCCTCCACACACAAACGGGCCAATTCCCGGCCCTTAAACCCCAGAAGAAATCTCCCAGCTCACTTCTCTGCCAAAGCTCATCTCGTCGAGCTGCCTGTCAGGATGCTGCTGCTAGTTTGTATGTGAATGTGATGGATCAGACCACATTCAGTTTTTTTTTGCATTCAGCATATCAGTTTTTGTTGTGGTATCAAAATTGGTTTAGCTATGAAGGCCCAGGCCTATATAAGACACTAACAGAATATGACTGGCCTATAATGCACAGACGCACGTGTACAACATGAACACAGGTGGGATGGCTCATTTTCACAAGGTACATTTGACTTCTGTGTTTTTCTTAGAAAATTGAGGCAAAGAGAGCGAGGGTGAGCGAGACAGAGACAGAACATTGTGTCCAGGCAGACGAAGGCGTTACCCTGCCCTGCTTCTATGGGAACGCTTTACTGCCTTTCAATAATAAAAAAAAAAAATCATGGAAAAAAAGAAAGAGAAACATTTTATCCAGCGTTCTCCAGGCAATTCTCCTCTCTCCACACTGACCACAACAAAATGGAGCACAAAAACACCCACACAAAGGAAGCAACATCAAGAAGCGCCAAACACGTATGCCACGTTTCTCAAACACAAAGACGCATTATTTTCATAATGGTTTTTATGGGCATTTTTTTCCCAGTGGCCGGAGGAGAGAGGCTGAGAATGATGGGAGATCACTGTGGAGAAATGGCTGGGCAATCATTTAATAGCTAGTAAATTAAGCGTGAGACATTGATGAGATTATGAATTTCATTTACGGACGGACGGACGGACGGATGGAGACTATCTATAGATGGATACCATGGATGGATGGATGGATGGATGGATACTATCTATGGATGGATGCTATCTATGGATGTATACCATGGATGGATGGATGGATGGATGGATACTATCTATGGATGGATACTATCTATGGATGGATACTATCTATGGATGGATGCTATCTATGGATGTATACCATGGATGGATGGATGGATGGATGGATACTATCTATGGATGGATACTATCTATGGATGGATACTATCTATGGATGGATACTATCTATGAATGTATACCATGGATGGATGGATGGATGGATCTATGTATAGATGGATGAATGTATGTATATATGGATGTGTGTATGTATGGATGTATACTATGGATCTATGTATGTATACTATGTATGTATGTATGTTTGGATGGATGGATAATATGTATGTATGTGTATGCATGTATATATGCATGGATGGATACTATGGATCTATACTATTCATGGATGTATACCATGGATGTATGTATGTACGGATGAATACTATGTATGCATGTATATATGCATGGATGTATATGTATGTATACTAGTATATATAGATGTATACCATGGACGGATGGATGGATACTATGAATGTGTGTATGTATCTATAAATGGATGCATGGTTCTATTTGTATTTGTACATGTATGGATGTAAGGATGCAGGATACTTTGTATGTATGCATGTTTGGATCTATGCATGTATACTATGTATGGATGTTTATTATGGATGGAAGGATCGATGATGTATATGGATGAATGTATATGTATGCATGTATGGATGGATACTATGGATGAATGTATGGATGGACACTATAGATTGATGGATGTATACTATGTATGTATGCATGTATGTATAGTATGGATGGATGGATACTATAGATTGATGGATGTATACTATGTATGTACTGTATGTATGCTATGGATGGATGGATACTATAGATGGATGTATGGATGGACACTATGGATGGATGGTTGTATACTATGTATGTATGTATGTATGTATGTATGTATGTATGTATGTATGTATGTATGTATGTATGTATGTATGTATAATATGGATGGATGGATGTATACTATGTATGTATGTATGTATAATATGGATGGATGGATGTATACTAAGTATGTATGTATGTATGGATGTATACTATGGATGGATGATACTATAGATGGATGTATGGATGTATACTATGGATGTAAATGGATGGATGGATCTATGCATGTATACTTTGTATGGATGCTTATTATGGATGGAAGGATGGATGATGTATATGGATGAATGTATATGTATGCATGTATGGATGTATACTATGGATGGATGGATGGATGGATGGATGTAAATGGTTGGATGGATGTATACTATGTATGCATGTATGCATGTATGTATGTATGTATGTATGTATGTATACTATGGATGGATGGATACTATAGATGGATGTATGGATGGACACTATGGATGGATGGATACTATAGATGGATGTATGTATGTATACTATGGATGGATGATACTACAGATGGATGTATGGATGTATACTATGGATGTAAATGGATGGATGGATGTATACTATGTATATGTATGTATGGATCTATGCATGTATACTATGTATGGATGTTTATTATGGATGGAAGGATGGATGTAAATGGTTGGATGGATGTATACTATGTATGCATGTATGTATGTATGCATGTATGTATGTATGTATGTATGTATGTATGTATGTATGTATGTATGTATGTATGTATGTATTCTATGGAAGAACGGATACTATAGATGGATGGATGTATGCATGTATGTATACTATGGATGGATGCATACTATGGATGTAAATGGATGGATGGATGGATGTATGTATATGTATGCATGTATGGATGTATACTATGGATGGATGTATGGATGTAAATGGTTGGATGGATGGATACTATGTATGTATGTATGTATGTATGTATGTATGTATGTATGTATGTATACTATGTATGTATCTGTACTATGGATGTAAATGGATGGATGGATACTATGGATGATGAATGCTCTGGATTAATGTATACTATGGATGGATGGATGGATCTCATCATCCAGGCTGCATGGGTTATTACATATTTTTAAATCAAAGAAACTTTTTTTTTTTAAAATGACTTTGGAATGTTTTACCTTTCATTGAAGATGTGTTCATTAAACCATGTAACTAAAAATGAAGTGCAGTCTATTTTGAGTTCATGTTTTTGCTCAGTTTAATGTCATTTCTGTCTATTAGGAGAAGCATGTGAGACATTAGAAGAGATCTCATTGGTATTTTATGAGAAGAACTGGCGGGAAAGAAAAAAAAACAGGTGATTCTGCCAGATGTGAATTGCCGGTGTGGCGCAGAAAGAGTAGAAAGCAAGAAGAGGGAAGGAGGAAGAAAAGGACCATAGAAAAAGAGCAGATTGGGTGAGCGGGGCGGAGGGCAGAGGGGTTACAGATTTGTGCAGGCGGCGCGGCGGTATAAAAGAAGAGCGCGCGGCACACTGAAGCTGTTAGTCAGAGACCGGCGTGGCATAATCGATTGTGAACACCGCCACCCAGCGCAGCCAATCACAGAGCTTCACACAGACTTCTCTGGTTTAGTGCACTTGCACTTTGGGGAGGAGGGGAAAATGAACAAAAGATACATGATGGAAAAGAGGGAGGAAGAAAAACAGACTCTGAAGATGGGATGGAGAGCGTAGCAGACAGAGTGAGATTGGCGGGGTGCAGATTTTTAGCGAGCTACTCTGATGGAGTGACCTTGAGACGACAAAGAGCATTTTACGCCTAATCTGAGACGCACAAATCACACAATACAGGACAACGATTCACACTTGTGTCACTTCGGACTGTTCAGTGCCCACAAAAGCGTATCAGTCATCTGAATGCAGATCAAGAAGAGGCTGCCAGCGGATGACATTTGTTTAATCTCCTTATCTCAGCTTGATGGCAATCCAAAAGCCTGCAACACATCCGTTTTTAATCTAACCCTGAACAAATAAAGTTAACACTTTGTCCGTACCAGAACTAATCCAAAGACACGCATCAACATAAGACTAATGTAAAACTAGTTTGACCAGCCTGCGTGAAAGATTGGTGTAAAGCGATATACAAATAAAAAATGGCATTTATTATCAAAATTGACTTTCACTTAGCATTCAGAAAATAATGCATGTGTCGCCATTACGATTACATTTATACACACAGTTCTATGATTCAATGCTTTAATGATATGTTGATCGTACATCTTAGACATATAAGAACAGATTTCTTCACAACAGTTTGTTAGTAAAACATACTTTAAAGTAGGGCTGCGCAATATATCGAAATATCGCAAATGTACATATCGCAATATGCATATCGCAAGGGCACGCAATATCTGAATGATTTTAATAGGCTACTTCAACATTGTGAAAAGTGTACATTTTAGGTCGTTGCATATATCAGAGAATAGACTGAGCACACGACTGTTACTCATGTGACTTGCTTGACGTTAAAAAGATTTCTTAAACGTAATAACTTGCGAAAAACAACTCCTTGCAGTCCCGCTCCGTCTGCTGGCTGACACACACACCGAAACGTGCTCACAAGCCGTTCTTTTTTCCGTGTCTTGTTACACACTCGAACTGTCAAATACACACACACTTATGTCAAAATGGCTTGATGAGTATTCATGTAAACACAGTCGGTTACACTTTAAGTGAAAGATATCAGTTGGGGGAAAAAATTGATTTTACACACTTAAAGCAATATCATATCGCATATCGAATATCGCATTATTTAACAAGGATATCGCATATGGCATTTTTCTTCAATATCGCACTTTAAAGTCTCAATTACTTAGTTGATCAGATCAAACGCCACAATCCTCAGACATGGGATTCTTAGGGGATTTACACAACACTGTTTTGTAACTAAACTAAACTAAACCAACTAAAAACAGAAACTTTTTATGCTTTTTGGCCATTCATGTAGCCTGACAAGCCAGACCCACATCAGTATGTTGGGTCTGGGAACACACAATTCAATCCGAGGGGCGGGATAAACGGTTGTATTTCAAATTTCCTCTACACGCAATAGGATAATAATGACTAATAATAATTTGTTACATTTAAATAGCGCTTTTCTGGGCACTTAAATCGCTTTACACGGAAGGGGGGAATCTCCTCAACCACCACCAATGTGCAGCACCACCTGGATGATGCGACGGCAGCCATTTTGTGCCAGAACGCCCACCACACACCAGCTGATTGGTGGAGAGGAGACAGAGTGATGAAGCCAATCATTATATATATATATATATATATATATATATATATATGGGGAAGATTAGGAGGCCATGATGGACAGGGGCCAATGGGCCAATTTGGCCAGGATGCCGGGGTTACACCCCTACTCTTTATCGAAGGACATCCTGGGATTTTTAATGACCACACAGAGTCAGAACCTCGGTTTAACGGCTCATCTGAAGGACGGTGCTTGTTACAGTATTGTGTCCCCATCACTACACTTAGGACCCACACAGACCACAGGGTGAGCGCCCCCTACTGGCCTCATTAACACCTCTACCAGCAGCAATTGACTAATCGACTAATCTCTCACATCCCTAATAGTTACCAATTCCCATGCATATTAACTATCTTAACCTGCCAGACGTTCTTGGTCAACCAGTTTCAACAGAAAGACCATGCAAGCTTCAAGTTTCAACCATAGACTGTAAAAAAATATGGACGTAGTGTCCGTGACGTCACCCATAGGATTCTGAAGAGCGTTTCTGAAGCCTAAAGTGCGCGCCCGGATAACAGAAAATGGGCAAAGAGGCGGGACGTGGGTGGAGCTGAGGTGACGTGATGACTAACAGACAGCAGACAAACGGCACCTGTCACTCAAAGTGGCCACGCCCTTAATTATGTAGAACTTTAAGGCTTTATATAATGTAAACTAATGAGTTATAAATAAATTCACCCCCCTCACAGTCGTCATGAAGGGCAAAATTAGCCGTATAGACCAAAAGCACAGTTTGTCCCAGACTGTAAACATGTGTTCTTCTGCTGTAAAGTTGGGCATTTTAACATGAGCTCAATGAGATTCTGCTCCTTCTGGAGTCTGTCTCTAGTGGCCAGTCCATGAACTGCAGTTTAACTCACTTCAGTATCGGCTTCAAGAGAAACTGCGGGAGGAGCCGCTTGGTTTCAACCAACTTCAATTTTCCTGACTAAACTCCCTGCTGAAAAACACTAGGGGTGGGAGAAAAGGTCAATGCATCGATGTATCGCAATTCGTTATCTAACGATTCAGAATCGATTCTCAAAAATTCAGAATCGATTCTGTGTTCAATTCAAACTGCCACTTCACCACTGTGTGCGCGCGGTCACTGGCTAAACAGAGAAACCCGTTGATCTTAACGCTCTTAAAAAGCCCAGTTTAGACCCATCGAAACCCATGAATTATAGGCCTATATCCAAACTCCCCTTTATGGCTAAGATTTTAGAGAAAGTGGTAGCAGAGCAGCTTACTACTTTCTTAGAGATAAATGATATTTTTCTTGACCAAAACGTTCTACGGAAACTACATTAATTAAAGTCTCGAGTGATATTTTGATGTCAGCTGATTCTGGGAAGCATACAGTGTTAGTTTTACTGGACCTTACATCTGCCTTTGACACTATTGATCATAATATTTTGATTAATAGACTTCAGGATCTAGTAGGGATATCTGAATCAGCTATAAAATGGTTTACCTCTTACCTTTCCGGTTGAAGTTTTAGTGTCTTTATTAATCAGATCATGTCAGATACTGCAGGTTTATTGAGTGGTGTACCTCAGGGTTCTGTCCTGGGACCGATTCTTTTCCTTCTGTACATACTGCCTCTAGGACAGATAATTGGCCAGTTTACTGATGTTTCCTATCATCTGTATGCAGACGACATTCAGTTGTACTGCTCTTTTAACTCTTTTAACTCATAAACTGACTTCTCAGCTGTCTGAGCAGTATCAAGCAGTGGCTAAATTATACATTTTTACTTCTGAACTCAGCTAAGACTGAAACACTGATCATTGCCCCTGAGCAAAGCATCCCTCAGATAAAGCAACATATTGGTGCCCTAAGCTCGTCTGTCCAGCCGAGTCTTAGGAGCCTAGGTGTTGTTTTTGATTCTGCCATGTCCTTGAAGAAACACTCGAATCAACTTATTAAAAACTGTTTCTTTCAATTAAGGAACATTTCGAAAATAAGAACCTTGGTGTCAAAGGCCGAATTGGTGATGATTATTCATGCTTTTATCTCATCCCGTTTAGACTATTGTAACAGCCTCTTTATTTGTCTAAATAAGAAAGATTTTTGTCAGACTGTCCAGAATTCGGCTGCAAGGCTTTTAACCCATACCAGTAAAAGAGCACACATCACACCGGTCTTAGCTTCACTTCATTGGTTACCAATGAAATTTAGAATGCACTTTAAAAATTTGGTTCTTACTTTTAGAGCCCTACAAGGACAGGCGCCCGCTTACATCTCTGACCTGATACAGCTGCGTACGTCTTCACGTAGTCTGAGATCAACAGGTCAAAGATTTTTAGTTGCCCATCACACGCATTTTAAAACTAGAGGGGACCGCTCATTTCAAGCTATGGCACCTAGGCTGTGGAATGCTTTGCCTCCTTCCTTACGCTGCCTCGACTCAGTGCAACATTTTAAAACACAGTTGAAAACTCTTCTATTTAAAAAGGGTGGTTAGGTTGGTCTGTTGTGCGTTTCTGTTTATTTTTCGTATCTATTTATTGTTTTTGTTACTTGTTTGATTAGGTACTGTACTGTTGTGAAGCACTTTGTGATTTTTATCTGTGAAATGTGCTATACAAATAAATTTTACTTACTTACTTACTTGATAGACAAACGTTCATATGCTGTAAGCCCCGCCCCTTTAGTTACTGTTGCTATGTCCGACACGCCATGGCTCTCACACCACACATACGTATGGAGGCCCAGTAGTGCACAACACAACGAAATTTAAAAAGCATACATAAGTTCACAACACAACGAAATAAATCCACAACACAACGAATTCTATAGAGTCGGCAATCTTACAAAGAAATCAAAACCACAATTAGTTTTAACAGTATGTAGGCTAACCATTGTTTATCTATATGAAATATTAATTTAAAATCACCTACATGCATTATAGCTGCATATTTATGCTCGAGAATGCTTTGACCCGATACCACGGCGCTAAGGGAACGTCTACCAATTCCACCAATTGGTTGAAACGTATAATTTGTAAGAATTAAAATTACTTTTAACATTTAAAAGCAGACATGTTAAAATTCCACAGCTTGATTGTATTGGTAAAACTGACTTAATAATGCACAACACAACATTGGAATTTGAAAATTAAAAAAAAAAAGTTAATTTAATTCATACAAATTATTTTTCAACTTGGTGGAATTGGCAGACGCTCCCTTAGCGCCGAGGCAGCGGGTCAAAGCGTTCTCGAGTATAAATATGCAGCTATTATGCACGTAAGTGATTTTTGATTGATATTTCATGTCGATATACAACTGCACACTTAAAACTGATCGTAGTGTTTAAATATTTGTAAGATTGGCGAATCTATATAGAACAAGGCAAGGAAAACTAACTTTACCGCACTCCGAGAGTCCCCTAGTGGTCGGGAGCATTTCCGTTGTGTTGTGGCTATTTCGTTGTGTTGTGGCTTGATTTCGTTGTGTTGTGGATTTTTCTTTGTGTTGTGGCTTGATTTCGTTGTGTTGTGGATTTTGCTTTGTGTTGTGACTTGATTTCGTTGTGTTGTGGATTTTGCTTTGTGTTGTGGCTTGATTTCGTTGTGTTGTGGATTTTGCTTTGTGTTGTGACTTGATTTCGTTGTGTTGTGACTTGATTTCGTTGTGTTGTGTCTTGATTTCGTTGTGTTATGGTTTCATTCCGTTGTGTTGTGGATTTATTTAGTTGTGTTGTGAACTTATGTATGCTTTTTAAATTTCGTTGTGTTGTGCACTACTGGGCCACCGTACTTACGTTCTCACGTAGAGAAAATATATCGTGGAGCAAAGAGGACACTGACAACACGCCGACAGACAGGACAGAGCAAGTTACTTTTGATATGAAACAAAGTCTCAACTTTAAAATGTTGTCTTTTTTAAAGAAATGTAACCCACAAATAGCGTTTTGTGGCTCTTTAGTGTGTCGTGATCGCTGTAGCGCCTCAAGCTGCTCGTGAACCGATCATCTCTTCCTTCTAGTTGATTGATAAGCATGACATAAACATGAATGAACACTAAAAGAAGTATTGTTTGCGGAAAGACTTCAGTAAACACCGTTTTCAAGTTCAAGTCCACCGACGTTAATCTACTAACTCTCCTGACTGCATTGTCAGACAAACCGGCAGATTCTGCGATGTGATTGGTCAGATCGCCTGTCAATCAAACTCACGGCGAAGGGTGAAGATAAAATGGACAAACTACGACATGCTTACCTGACGTAACTTTTTTTGGTTTAAAGACTTTTTTTTTGTTAAAATGTTCTAAAGAAACTGAAAATTTGTCACACTTAGTTTTAAATTGAGAACTATTTATTCTTAATGATTGTTCTTTGCAATTGTATGGCTTACTATGTTTCATTCAGAGCCTGTTAATCCTGAAGATAACTTTGTTAATAAAATAAAATTATTAAAAGAAATCTTCATAATCAATTTTAACATGGCAATACTGTCAAACAGATATTATAACTATAAACAAAACGCAGAGTAACTCCAATTTAGGTTAAAATGTAAAGTTCATGTATTTGCACAGCAGGATAATTAGTTAACAAAAAAGTATGTTAAGAATCGTTTTGGGAATCGGATCGTTACTCCCAGAATCGGATCAGATCATTAAGTGCCTTAAGATTCCCACCCCTAAAAAACACCAGCCTAAAGGCCTGTTCATACCAAGGACAATGACTATAATGATAACGATATTAGGGATGCACCGATATGCAAATTTTGGCTGATACCGATAACCGATAATTCTTTATATTTGAAAGCCGATAACCGATATTTTGGCCGATAAATAAATCTAAATTTTGATATAATTTTTGAGTCTGAAGACAAAAACAAAAGTCTCACCATTAAAATCCATGTCCCAAACACACAATTATAATGTTTTTATTATAATTGTATGTCGCCGATATGACAGACTGTATTTTCCTATTTTTGAAGTGATTTCAAATATAGTTTGACGGCCTTTCGGTGGTCTGCTGGTCTGAGATCAGTGTTTTACTCATGCTCAGGTTCACAGCGATGCTTAGATACAGCTGTAAAACACTTCATCCATCTGTAGCAAAAGAGGAAACAACCAATTAACCAGCCCTCTCGCTGTGACAGGCACCATCTTCATTAATTTCCCATTTTGTTTTTTTCCCCGCTGAAAGAAAATTACAGAGGTGGCTTAATAATGTTGGGGGGGAAAAAAGAGCAGAGAAAGCGAAAAGAGAGTCGGCAAGAGTGAGAAATTCGTCACACTCGACAGACGTCACCTGTTCAGAAAAACCGCCTCAATTATGAGCAGGCATTAAAAGATGGGTTGCCAGATTAAGGTGGCCTTCCCGGCCGATAATGTGAACTAACACCGGGAAGACGGCGAGGAAAATGGCAGAGAGAAAAAGGGAATGTTGTGTGTGACGCTCAGCAGGTGAAGGTAAGTGTGACAGAACAGAGAGAAACCACATTGACCACATCAGAGACGACAACAAGAGGATGATGCACGATTATGTAACAGAATATGTCCTTTAAAGCAAAAGTTCACCCTAAAATGAAGCCCCCCTCTGTTTAAAGGGGCGTGTCTGCTGTGAGACTTCAGTGTAAACGCCCACTGCTGTGATTGGCTGCTGTGAGACTTCAGTGTAAACGCCCACTGCTGTGATTGGCTGCTGTGAGACTTCAGTGTAAACGCCCACTGCTGTGATTGGCTGCTGTGAGACTTCAGTGTAAACGCCCACTGCTGTGATTGGCTGCTGTGAGACTTCAGTGTAAACGCCCACTGCTGTGATTGGCTGACATCTTTGCATATAAAATAGCTAGTATTACATCTGGAACTCTCCAGAAAACTTTTAGCACATTTTTACTATTACAGTGCTCAAAGCTTAAGTAATCGTGAAAAGTGTTGATTATAGCATTATAGAGGGCTGTAACGATTTGACCAAAACATTTAAAATCTTGATTAATTGAACATTTTACCTGGATTACGATTAATGAATGATTATTGTGCTCTTTTTTTCTGCTTTCCTTTTTTTGCCCTCATAGTTCACTGATAAGGTTTTTACTGTAAATATTTTCTACTATTAAAGGTGGGATATTTTTTTCTAATGAAAGTGCATTTCTTTGTGATTTTAAAATACTTGAAGGAAACGGTTGACTTTCAGCAGTTATTGTCTATGGGGCAGATTTCTGCTTGTTGTACATCAGATAAATTAGCACCTACATTACATTTATTTGAATGCATTAATGAGAGAGTGATGGTGTGTGTGAATTACTACACCGTCTCTATTCATTATGAAGCTGTGGTTTGTACTTCAAAAAGGTATTAAAGGGTTAGTTCACCCAAAAATGAAAATTCTGTCATTAATAACTTACCCTCATGTCGTTGGACACCCGTCAGACCTCCGTTCATCTTCAGACACAAATGAAGATATTTTAGTTGAAATCTGATGCTCAGAAAGGCCTCCATTGACACAATGGCACGGTTCACTCTCAAGACCCTTAAAAGGCACTAAAGACGTCGTTACAAAGTCCATCTCACTACAGTGGTTCTACAATAACTTTATGGAGTGACGAGAATAGTTTTTGTGCGCAAAAACCCCTAAATAACGACTTATATAGTGATGACGATTTCAAAACACGGCATCATGAAGCTTCGAAGCGTTATGAATCAGTGAGTCGATTCAGCGGTTTGGAGCGTTATGAATCAGTGAGTCGATTCAGCGATTTGGAGCGTTATGAATCAGTGAGTCGATTCAGCGGTTTGAATCGCCAAATTTCAGCAGTTTGGCGGTTTGACACGCGATCCGAATCATGATTCCGACAGGAGCCCGTGTTTTTTTTTTTTATCCTCCCCATTACACATTAGTTCCAGCCATTAAAATAGTTCCGTTTTGTTTTTAATGTCAAAGTAGTTATTTTCCGTTTCGTTTCTTTATTAAGTTCATTTAGAAAAATGTTTGACGCATTTTTTTGTTTGTTAAATTAAAGTTTTTGCTCTTTAAAGTGATGACCAAGCGGCCGACAGTGAGTTAACCCAACGCTTTAGCCTCTGAAATCAACACTTGACTTGTCTTGCTTATAAAATCCATATAAAACACTTAAAGCGTCATTTAAACGTTTAGCCTCTATCACCACCATCACAGTAAAAAGGCATTTTTGACCAGATGAGGCAGGCAGATCGCAACGGCGCGCGCAAACGAAACGGGCTGCACAATCTAAACAAATAAAATAAAAAAAACATGCAGGTTGTCTTGCCTTACACCTCTCCGCGAGATGAATATAAATCCGATCTTCAATTCCCGTGCTATATGCACATTTAACGGAGTTCATGTCAACGAAAGCAACCGATATGAGCACTTTATTCATCAGCTCATCTCAACATCAGAGACCGCATTATGAGAACGAGCGACCGAAACACTGCTAAGAGCCTTTAGTCTCATTAGTTTATGAAGATGGTTGTGTTTTTGAGCATCTCAGACTTAGCTTATTTTCAGTTTCACTTGTGGCAGTGTGTGTGTTGGCTTGCTTTACTCATTTGCGGCGATGTGTGTTGCATAGTGCCGTCCTCTAAACACTTTGCAAGTCAGTCTTGACAGTTGTGGACTCGCGATATCATGGTCTCATGTTGTTTCCACCAGCGCAGCACATCTCATTGTTTCTTTTAATTATTGAATGTCTAAAATATCAAATGAAGGAGAAGCCTAAAAAGGCCCGAAGCCCGGCCCTAGGGGCGTAAAAAAGTCGGGACCCGTCGGGCTCAGGCAGAAATGCGCGTCATGACGTCAGTGAAAAGGTCCGTTAGCCATCAATAACGTAATTTGTATAATATCAATACGGTAGTAATTTGTACTGGCATTTAAACGTTAAACTTTACTTATATTTACTACGGTTATCACAAATGTTTGGTAACTTAAATACTTACACTTGAAAGCATATTGCCCCGTTAACGCTCCGACTGCGCCAAAGTCTGATATTTTGTATTTTTTGAACAAGATAGCAAAGCTGTGCGCATAGGATTGAGGGTGATTTGAGAGCGCGAAAGCTACACGTATGCATCCTTTCCTGTATATGGCATATTTTTCGAACAAAGGACTCAGACCTTGGTTGAAATTCCGAGGATCCTCGACATTGGAACAGCCCTTCGACGGAATTCTGGCTTCCGATGAACCTTCCTTGACATTGAGAAACACCTTCTGTGTGCCTGCAAACTGCACTTGATGTGACTGACGGGGCGGAGTCACGTGAAAACCGAAATAACCGACATGGGAAAAAGACGTCGGTTAGAGGCTCTAAATTTCGGTTTCGATTAGTTTTCGGATAATCGTCCAGCCCTAGCATTATATTTAAACTTTTGCCGTATCCGGTCGGCAAAACTCAGAACACATCTTCCTTTCCTAAGAATGATGTTCTTTTTTCTTTTCTTAAAGAAAAGCTTAACTCAAGTCTTCCAGAGTCGCGGCCAAAGCTGATTCCGCTGTTCGCCAGCTTTATGTTAAGCCCGCCCACCGACTCTATACACGATGTGATTGGCCTGACTAGAGTTTAGTTTTTCAGGCTCGCAAGCTGACGGAAAGCTGCTAGACAACAGCGGCTAGGGCGCGTCTAGATTTCTATAGGCTAGTTCTTCTATGGTATTGCTGAGAAAACCTAGCCTGGCGTGGCCATACTCAATTCTAGTCAGAATTTGAGTCTGGTACCGCTCCATTGAGCTTTGATTATGGGGCGTGTTTCAACCGAGCCAGGAAAGACCTCAATTGGATAGACCCACAACCAATCAGAGCAACGGAGCGACGCGTAACGTTAGTTGTCAAATGTCAACAGAACTCAACTGCACTGTGTTGCCAAGTCCGTGTTTTTCTCCATGTCCGCGGGTTGAAGCGACCCCAATTATGTGATTATAAAACCCAGGAATGCGAATTTTAGCAGGCAACCTTGCCAAAATAACATATTTTGCCAACCAAACGCCATTTTTTTCCGGAGAACACCCCGGAAAGTTATTGTTTTGGGCTATAGTTTTGAGTAGCAATTGTGCGCGACATTGCAAAAACACTTGGAAACCCTGTCTGCACGCACGCTGGATTAAGTAACGTTACAAGAAAAAGATGAGTGTAAACGATCTTTGCCAGTAATAAAATAATTTAAGGATACACAGAGTACTTACCAACACGATCATCGTTTCTGAGAGAAATAGTGAAGGTGAACGCATATACGAACAAGTTCTCCGTTTAGGATAAGAGCAAATTCAACCCAAGAGCCTTCGATGACGTGGATGATTACGTTACTGTTGATCATCTGTCCATCATCGTCTAAAGCCCGCCCTGACAATTTCATTGGTCCGAACAGTTTCTGTTCGGGCATAATTACTCCTCTATGGAGCGAGTCCAGACCGAATTGCCCGAGCAAAAAAAATTGTGGGCGGGGCTAAATTCGGCTGGCATCCAGGCTAGAGAAAACCCCTTTTGGAGCATTTTTTTGTAAGAATCCCGATCTGCCTGTCCATGCAATACAACATCGGACCCCATTGACTTTCACTGTATAGACCATTTTCAATATATCTTTTGTGTTCCACAAGGAAGAACAGTCAGTGGATTTGCCATGTAATAATTCTTTGCAAAATATTCAAGACATCCTTGAACAGTGCATCAGTAAAACGAAAGAATGCCTCACCTCGAGTCAGTGGCGCTTCCATCGCAGACATTAGCAATCTCAGATACTAATGGGCAGTGTGTGATGAGAGTCATGAGACCCACCTGAAGGTAATAGCTGGTTAAATTAATGTAGACTAGAGAGAGCTTCTGTTTGTTTGTTTACATCATAACTTGATTCTCAAGAATTATGAGAGGTTTGAACCTGCTATCTTTTAAATACGAGATCTTTTACCCGTGCAATGTTTCATATCACACACTGTCATATTAAAATACATCAATGCTACTACATTATCCACTTCTCCTGTCTAAAAACAGATGGGATAGTGAGTTACATTTAGTACATTTAGATATATACAGTATATATGTATAATATATATATATATATGTGTATAATATATATGTGTATAATATATATATATATAGCAACTGAGTTATAAAGTCAGAATTATGATATAATCTCGCAATTGTGTTATAAAGTCAGAATTATGAGATATAGTCAGAATTGTGGGATGTAAACTCATAATTGAGATATAAAGTCAGAATTATGTGATATAGACTCATAAATGTGAGTTATAAAGTCAGAATTATAATAAAAACTGGGCAATTGTGATATAAAGTTAGAATTATGATATAAACTCGCAATTGTGAGATATAAAGTTAGAATTATGTGATATAAACTTACAATTGTGAGATATAAAGTCAGAATTATGATATAAACTCATAATTGTGATATAAAGTCAGAATTGTGTGATATAAACTCATAAATGTGAGTTATAAAGTCAGAATTATGATATAAACTCATAATTGTGAGATATAGTCAGAATTATGATATAAACTCATAATTGTGATATAAAGTCAGAATTATGATATAAACTCATAATTGTGAGATATAAAGTCAGAATTGTGTGATATAAACTCATAAATGTGAGTTATAAAGTCCGAATTAGGATATAAACTCATAAATGTGATATAAAGTCAGAATTATGATATAAACTCATAATTGTGAGATATAAAGTCAGAATTATGATATAAACTCATAATTGTGAGATATAAAGTCAGAATTATGATATAAACTCATAAATGTGAGATATAAAGTCAGAATTGTGAGTTATTTAGTCAGAATTATAATATAAACTGGGCAATTGTGATATAAAGTTAGAATTATGATATAAACTCGCAATTGTGATATAATTTCAGAATTATGAGATATAAAGTCAGAATTATGTGATATAAACTCGCAATTGTGATATAAAGTCAGATTAATGATATAAACTCAAAATTGTGAGATATAAAGTCAGATTAATGATATAAACTCAAAATTGTGAGATATAAAGTCAGAATAATGATATAAACTCAAAATTGTGAGATATAAAGTCAGAATAATGTGATATAAACTCGCAATTGTGAAATAAAGTCAGAATTATGTGATTATATGATCCTTCAGAAATCATTAAAAATCTTGATTTGCTGCATAATGTTGAAAACAGTTGTGCTGCGTCATATTTTTGTCTTTATTTTGGTTTATTTGATGAATAGAAAGTTTGAAAAAACATTTATCTGAAATAGAATCACTAGAGGTAGAAAACACTGTCCTTGCACATCATGCAACTGCTCATTTGCTGCCATCATGACTGAAGCGGACCTGGAAGTGTTGTGTTAGTCAGGCACATGTTGATGCACATGTCCTACTGCTGTAAATCACATTAAGCCACGCAGCGCACATTCCCAGGTGACCGAACCATGAGCATGTCCAGCTTTTGATTATTGATTTTGTTGACTGCAGTAAACAGCGTCAGTTAGACTTACCACTGCCAGAGCAAATGCGCTTAGCAAAGCTGTTTTAGGCACTTCCCCCAGTGCCACGTAATTCCCTGACAGTGACCGCTCGGCCCAGATAAAGATGTGCGGAGACAGAGAGCAACATTTGAAGCTCTCTCCACGTGTGTGTGTGTGTGTGTGTGTGTGTGTGTGTGTGTGTGTGTGTGTGTGTGTGTGTGTGTGTGTGTGTGTGTGTGTGTGTGTACGCGTAAGACCAGTATCTGCGCAGCTGAACTGTGAAAGGGAGAGCGCCTCGGGGCCAGATGCTGATGGGGACCTTTCAAATCCCATTGCGTTGTCTTCGTCCTTCATTTTCCCATTGCACTGCCATGGCGGAAGATAACATGCTCGAGTAAAGGTTACAACACACGCTGACATTTCTGCTGAAACCAACAACTACGAGATTCTTAATAATAGTGCCCCACTTTGCACGTGCATGTGTGGTCATGTGTGTGTGTGTGTGTGTGTGTGTGTGTGTGAGGAGGAGGAATGAAGAGGGTGAAGTGTCTCAACCGCACCATTCACAACCGGTTTCTGTGCAGTACTTTAGAGCCGCTCTTCTCAACTGGTGGGCTGTTCTGATGCTAAAGGGAATGTGAAATGCAAATAATAAAATGCAGCTAGCTGTTATCATCGCAAGTTATAGGCTCCTGCAAGAAAGGAGAAACACTTGCCATATCTTTCATTGCTGAGGTCAAAGGTCATGTGCCAAATCAAACTCTATGGTATTTTGGCTCGAATTCATTTCGGTCGAAGTTGTGGATGATTGATTCTGCCACAGCGTTTTTATTTTTATTTTTTTATAAAAGGTCATTTCAAGCTTTTATCTCACAATTCTAACATTTTTCTCAGAATTGCATAAACTCGCAACTGTGATATAAAGTCAGAATTATGTGATATAAAGTCAGAATTATGTGATATAAACTCATAAATGTGAGTTATAAAGTCAGAATTATGTGATATAAAGTCAGAATTATGTGATATAAACTCATAAATGTGAGTTATAAAGTCAGAATTATGTGATATAAACTTATAAATGTGAGTTATGTCAGAATTGTGATATAAACTCATAAATGTGTTATAAAGTCAGAATTGTGATATAAACTCATAAATGTGAGTTATAAAGTCAGAATTATGTGATATAAACTCAAATGTGAGTTATGTCAGAATTGTGATATAAACTTATAAATGTGTTATAAAGTCAGAATTGTGATATAAACTTATAAATGTGTTATAAAGTCAGAATTGTGATATAAACTTATAAATGTGTTTTAAAGTCAGAATTATGTGATATAAACTCATGAATGTGAGTTATAATGTCAGAATTATGATATAAGCTCATAAATGTGAGTTTTAATGTCAGAATTATGATATAAACTCATAAATGTGAGTTATAATGTCAGAATTATGTGATATACAGTCAGAATTATGTGATATTAACTCATAATTCTGACTTTATAACTCACAATTCTGACTTTATATCACACATTTATGAGTTAATATCACATAATTCTGACTTTATATCACACATTTATGAGTTAATATCACATAATTCTGACTTTATAACTCACAATTCTGACTTTATACACATTTATGTGATATTAACTCATAAATGAGAGATATAAACTCATAAATGAGAGATATAAACTCATAAATGTGTGATATAAAGTCAGAATTGGGAGTTATAAAGTCAGAATTATGTGATATTAACTCATAAATGTGAGATATAAACTCATAAATGTGCGATAAAATGTCAGAATTATGTGATAAACTCATAAATGTGGGATATAAAGTCAGAATTATGTGATATAAACTCATAAATGTGAGTTATAAAGTCAGAATTATGTGATATAAACTCATAAATGTGAGTTATAAACTCATAAATGTGAGATATAAACTCATAAATGTGGGATACAAACTCATAAATGTGAGTTATAAAGTCAGAATTATGTGATATTAACTCATAAATGTGAGTTATAAAGTCAGAATTATGTGATATTAACTCATAAATGTGAGTTATAAAGTCAGAATTTTACATTTACTTTCATATGATAAATGCAGGTTTTGTTTTGGCACTCAAATATAAGGAATGGAAATAGGCACTGAATGAACTTCTAAATAAATCAATATTCTAATGAAAATGTGTGACTATAGCGTTTTTATTGTATAATAATTGTTTTATAAAAACAATAACGCAACCCTAACGGCCTTCAGGCATGACTATAACAATACACTTCATTCACTGCTCTTCAAAATAAAACTGCACACATTTCTAAGGTCTGTAAGTTAATTAAAAAGAAAGTCATGCTGAATGTCCCATAATGCACTGGGGTGAGTGATAAGAGCGGCAGGTTAATTTGGCTGTAACTGGGATAACAAAATGATGTGCAGAAAAAAAGGTGCAAATGGAAAGAGCGGTAATCTGCTGTGTTTGTATGTGTGTGGTTTGTGCTCACGGGGCATTAGGTTTGAACTTCAGATTATATCAGACCTCAAACATACACCGATCAGGCATAACATTATGACCTAATATTGTGTTGGTCCCTGACCCATTAAGGCATGGACTAGACCCCTGAAGGTGTGCTATGGTATCTGGCACCAAGATGTTAGCAGCAGATCCTTTAAGTCCTGTAAGTTGCGAGGTGGGGACTTGTTCAGCACATCCCTCAAATCCTTACGCTTGCCCATTTTTCCTGCTTCTAACACATCAACTCTGAGGACAAAATGTTCACTTGCTGCCTAATATATCCCACCCACTAACAGAGATCATCAGTGTTATTCATAATGTTATGCCTGATCGGTGTACATAATGATCATTATGGAGTAATCAATATGCTAACATTTCCATTGCAAACTATTGTCAACAACAATAAAACGGACCCCAAAATGCAAGCTAATATTGCTCAAGCAGTGCATAAATAAGCATAGAAATCAAATATATGAATGACTGATATTCCGTCCCTAAAGCGGCTGTAAACACAGAGCAAGTGGGTCAGATAACAGGACACACACCCCAAATAAGCAATGCCTGTGACGCCGGAGACTCTGAAAGTTGATTAGAGAGTCTCTCTCCTCATTGCAGATAATAAAAGCATGGCTGCCATTTTTGCGAGAGCAATCAGCGCACACTTTCAAATAAGTGACCAGGTGTCAGTCCAATTCTGCAGCGGTGAAGCGACTCGGCTGCGATAGCAAACACGCTGCTCCTGCGCCATCCTATTCATTAGCCAGATCAGCGGAGAGAGAGAGATGTTTATTCAAAACGTGCTGCAAATAAATGCTGAAAGATAAAAAAGCATCAGAACTGAATCCTTTAAATGTATTAAAAAACCAGCAAGAAGGTTTTCATATGAAATACTAATAACCTACATGTGACTCGAGGGGTAAATGGGTTATTATAATGTCAGCATGTGTCCGCATATGAATGTTTAAATGGCTGTAATGTCACATGAGACGACACATTTTCATTAGGGGTGTAACGGTTCATCTACTACATCGATGTATCGATTTATATTCCTATGATCTAACTACATCGATCTGTGTTCGCCAAGTTGGCCTTCCGGACGACATATATCAATCTAACATCGTTTTAAAAGGTAATCAATCGATTGTATCGATAATAGGAAATAACGCATTGGATTTAAAGGGTTAGTTCACCCAAAAATGAAAATTCTGTCATTAATTCCTCACCCTCATGTGGTTGGACACCCGTCAGACCTCCGTTCATCTTCAGACACAAATGAAGATATTTTAGTGTAAAGCTGATGCTGAGAAAGGCTTCAGATAGGCCTCCATTGGCATTCAGTACATTAGCACTCACAAGACCCATAAAAGGCACTAAAAACGTCGTTACAAAGTCCATCTCACCACAGTGGCTCTACAATAATTTTACGAAGCGACGACAATAGTTTTTGTGCGTAAAAAAAAATCAAAATAACACCTTTATCCAGCTTGTTCTTGTCTTCCGTGTGTGTCTCCACGACGCATGTGTGAGAATATGAGCAGATCCGGCATTCGGGAATCCATGAAATGCCACTTTAACCCCATTTTGAGAACTACACCGAGACCTAAAGCACGATCAATGTAGAATTCAACAGCTGAGATACGCGCGTCTTCCTCTGCTTGAGAACAAATCTCTTCTGGGTCATGTGTCCGAACGCCGGATCTGCTCATATTCTCGCGCATGCGTCGTGGAGACACACACGGAAGACAAGAACAAGCTGGATAAAGGTGTTATTTTGATTTTTTTTTGTCATTTTTGGGTGAACTAACCCTTTAAATTTAGGCCTAAATATTTTTTGGAGAATATTCTGGAGGCGAATATTCAATATTCGGTTACAAGATAGACTGGAATCAACACGTTAAGGGTCATGGCCTTCCCAAAAAATCTGAAGGCGACTCCTAAAGGTCGCCGGGGAAGGGGATGGGAGGCCGTGACTGAAGAGAGTTGCTCAAACACAGAGTCACCCTGCATGTAATCCGTCGCCCACTCGTTCTGAAGGACAGAGGCCGTGCGTGACGAAGCGCTTATTAAAAAGCGTTCGCCAGACTTTCAGACACCAGCAGGGGACGGAAAGCATGACTGAGGTCACGACACCAGCGAAGAACATAGACGGAGGAACAGAAGCAGTTCCTTACCTTTCATTATTGGGGTGTGGACACTGTGACAATCTTGTGTATAGCTCACCCAAAATGAAAATTTAACTACATTAAAGGGTTAGTTCACCCAAAAATGAAAATTCTGTCATTAATTACTTACCCTCATGTCGTTCGACACCCGTCAGACCTCCGTTCATCTTCAGACACAAATGAAGATATTTTAGTGTAAATCTGATGCTCTGAAAGGCCTCCATTGGCTCAATGCACTTTACACTCTCAAGATCCTTAAAAGGCACTAAAGACGTCGTTACAAAGTCCATCTCACTACAGCGGCTCTACAATAACTTTATGAATCGCGAGAATAGTTTTTGTGCACAAAAAAACCCCTAAATAACGACTTACATAGTGATGACGATTTCAAAACACGGCCTCATGAAGCTTCGAAGCGTTATGAATCAGTGAGTCGAATCATGATTCGGATCGCGTGTCAAACTGCTGAAATTTGGCGATTCAAACCGCTGAATCGACTCACTGATTCATAACGCTTCGAAGCTTCATGATGCCTTGTTTTGAAATCGTCATCACTATGTAAGTCGTTATTTAGGGGTTTTTTTGCGCAAAAAAAAATAGTCGCCGATTCATAAAGTTATTGTAGAACCGCTGTAGTGAGATGGACTTTGTAACGACGTCTTTAGTGCCTTTTAAGGGTCTTGAGAGTGAACCGTGCCATTGTGTCAATGGAGGCCTTTCAGAGCATCAGATTTACACTAAAATATCTTCATTTGTGTCTGAAGATGAACGGAGGTCTGACGGGTGTCCAACGACATGAGGGTGAGGAATTAATGACAGAATTTTCATTTTTGGGTGAACTAACCCTTTAAACTACTATATAATATAATGTATAATAATGCAATATTTGTGTGTCCTGATAATGCCAAATGTCTTGTTACCAGTAACATTATTTTAAATATGATAATTCTGTATTTTTAGCTGCAGAATCGTGATGATTTATTCTGGGTTTATTGGGTTTCCAGCACCAAGTCCAAGCCTATTCATTTCCACCGCCAAAACCAAATCTAGTATAATTCTTTAGGGATGCACGATATATCGGCCACCATATCGGTATCTGCCAATATGTTCATTTTTAAAGGGATAGTTCACCCAAAAAGGAAATTTATCCCATGATTTACTCTCCCTCAGCTCATCCTATGACCTTCTTCTTTCAG
Organism: Gobio gobio; assembly: GCF_949357685.1. Taxonomy (NCBI): domain Eukaryota; kingdom Metazoa; phylum Chordata; class Actinopteri; order Cypriniformes; family Gobionidae; genus Gobio; species Gobio gobio. The sequence continues at coordinate 3,382,080 of NC_137110.1, read as the reverse complement.
ACGAATACAATCAGAGTTATATTAATAAATGTCCTGGCTCTTCCAAGCTTTATAATGGCAGTGAATGGTTGGGTCATTTTTGAAGTCCATAAAAGTGCATGTCTGAATGCTTTGGCCAAATATAAAAAGTAATCTCTTTAGTTTCGGTTAACGCTAAAGCCATCTCCTCGACAAATGAGGGCAAAATCTTTTTTTTTTTTTTTGTAAATACTTTCTTTAATCTGAGCGGTACAAGACTCGGCTACTTTTCCTAAATTTGCCACCTGAACACAAAAAAAATGGACTCGATTCTACAATGTTAAGTGCTTGAAAAAAAAAGTCCTTAATCCCGCCTTCGTGGACAAAAATGGGCACCCATAGAAATGAATGGGAAAAACTGTAATTCCGAGCATATTTTTTTTTTATTTGTCCAATAAAAATCAATAAATCCAACACAATGCAGATCATACATACACACAAATGAAGGAGTGAGCCTATACAACAGTCTCAATGTGGCAAACACTCACACACACACACACAAAACACACACACATCCACAAAAGCATTGCATTGAAAGCCATTGAATGAGCCTATAACAGAAAGAGTTTTAGTTTTTAATTTTTGTCAAATAAAAAACAGTCACTCACACATACACAAACAAAGGAATGAAATGAGCCAATAACTGGGCAATTAAAAAAAAAAAGTTGTTAAAACATTGGTTTACAGAGTTTAGCCCATATGCAGCCATTGAGTTCTATTGCCATCTAGTGGCCATTGCAGCTTTAAAAAGAAATTAATACCATCATAGGTCACCAGATGTCACCAAAGTCACCACATTTTTAGGTTTTGGCTCTCTGGACTTGCGGATATGTTTTATTTTACTGAAGTTAAAGAAATATTAAATATAAATAAGCATATTTTACATGAAAATATGGTACTTTTAGAGGTAAATAAATTCATTAATACCCCGAAAATCACAAAAAAGGCATAAATTGATAGAATGGATTTTATCAAAGATGGTAATATAACATTTATTTTAAAAAAAAATTGGAATCACACTTATGACCTTCGTGCCCAAATGTGTCCACAAAGGGATTAAGGGCTGTTATGCGAGGCTGGCTTGAGGGTTAATCATGCCAAGTTGTACGATACCCAATTTTCTCATATCAGTCATTTTGAATTTTGACGTAAAATGCTATATTTACGCACTGGCGTATCATTACGAAACTCAGTATGTCTTTGGCATTGTGCTCTGAAAATACTCAAAAGGTTTTGGGGCGGCACCACCTTGTGGTCAAAAGTTATAATTAAATGTATCTAATTTACTTAATAGATTGCTTGGGTCATTCCAAAAACATAGATACCATTTTGCCATAGTCAGCTGAACTTTCTGTCCACCATTTTGATTTTCTTTAAAAAGCTTCTTTTTCAAACTCCTCCTAGGCCGTTCGTCCGATTTTCACCAAATTGGAGTCAGATCATCTTCAGACTGTGCCGACAAAATTTTAAGGATTTTGTGTCGGTAGACAAAACCGTTATCATATAGCGTCGCAACAAAGTTGAGGCATGAAGCCAAAATGACTCTTGAGGCTGTATCTCTGCAATGCGTCACCAAAACTTTGCATGTGTCATTGTCACCTCACTCTGACCAGTTTGGCCACAGCGCCACCTATTGGTCAAAAGTGATAAACCATTAAATCAAATTACTAGTGATTGTACTTATGATTTTTCAAGCTTAATATGTTTTTAATTGCTTGTTGTTGCAGTCGGTCTGATGCTCCCAGCCATGATGGCATTATCGTGTTCTTTGTGCTTGGTTCTGCTGCTTGCAATCATATTACACAATATTACTGCATTTAAATCAAATAATCCAGCCTTGGTGAGTCCAAATTATTCCAAAATGTGTTAGTGTACATCGACGCTGACCTGACAGTAAACAGAATGTCACTGGCTTCAGAACTGCTTGTGTTTTTCATGTCTCTCAAACTGTGGCGAGCTGTCTTAAGGGACCGCTGTTCCAGGTTGGAGAGCGATAAAACACAAAAGTTGCAATGGGACGTCTATTATCACCCTCTGTGGCTGCTTATCTGTCTAAATGTGTGACTTTGGGTCAATGCAATCAGTTCTGGGAGAATGGAAGTGAGCCTAAATTCGACGGCCTTTGTTTACCTTATCTCGTGAGCGCGGGTAATTCTCTCACCAGCTCCACCGACCAGAATGACCCGAAATGTAAAGTTTCTCTTCTCTTAATCAGTGACCCGGCCATTTTTGTAGGTTCTGTTTAATGCGATTTTTACAGGCAATCAACCACGAAAAGGGCATTTGGATTTGGTAGTTCAACTGAATAACAGTCTGACATGAGTATGACTATAAAACACTAAGCAGAGAGACATGATTATGGGTTATGGATTAGTCGACTAGTCACTCAACAGCCAAATAGTCCATTGGTTTAGATTCAGATGAACTTGAATGCAGATATTAGTCAACTAGTCATGTAGATTACAAATGAAAATATGTATTTTATTACAATACATTTAAATACAGATCAAATAAGTAGGTACATCGGCCACCATATTGATATCGTTCACCAAAATATGTAAATTTTTAATGTTATCGTTATCAACCCGATAAGAAAAGTTTGCCGCTATATTAAAGCCAATAAATAATGTATTATTACCTTCAGCTGAGACACTTCAGATGCGCGCCGTTCGCCATGATGGGTTTAAACTGCTTAAAGGTCTGGTTGATTATGCTTTGACTTGTTTAACTTTAGTGAGTGTGTAGTATCTGCAAAAGTTACAATGCTCACAGTTCAAAGCAAAGAGAAATATTTTCTTTTACAGAAATCACTCAAGGACTACAACAAACGGCTGGTAGGAACTACAACAAGCTTCTTCACGGGTTAGTGACATCACTAACCCTAAAATTTACATAAACCCCGCCCTCAGGAACATGTTGAGAAGAGGAAGGGTTGTTGTGGTTGAGTCGCTCAAGCTGTCGTCCGTCTTTCATGTTTATGGATACAGTACGAACACAAACGCAATAGCATGTCATAAAGCAAGATGACATCATCAGTTATAACCGTAATTACACTAAACTATCCCTGTTCTCTCTTCATCCGCAGATATTCTCTGGCTCATCTCACAACAGTTCCCACACCAGCGCTTTATAGATTATCATGACAGAATATGCTAATAAAACTCATAAATTCATCAACTATTCCTTCAGAAACGTCCCGTCTCGTTCTACATGTTGTCATGAGTCTCTCCGTCATCGTCTGACTCCGGTTTAATCATAAAAGGCTGAACAGTTTCTGACATTTTCCGTGTATGTGTGTGAGGTAATCAGAGCTGCTAACATGAGCCCTTGAAACTCCGCCCTCTTCTTGAAAGGGGGCAGGAGCAACAGTTAATTTGCATTTAAAGGGACACACACAAAAACGGCAAATTTTTGCTCACCCTCAAAAATTGACGATTTTAACATGCTATAAAAAATGATCTGTGGGGTATTTTGCGCTAAAACTTCACATACACACTCTGGGGACATCAAAGACTTATTTTACATCTTGTAAGAATTATAGGACCCCTTTAAAATATGACTGGATCACTTCAAAAAAGGAAAATATAAGTGCAATGTGCATATATAATAAGAGCATTATAATTGTGTGCTTGGGTCATGGATTATAACGGTGAGACTTGTTTTTGTAGGCTCTCAAATTATATACAAATTTGGGTTTAGATTTATCAGTTATCGGCTTTCGAATATAAAGAATTAACGATTATCGGCATCGGACAAAATTTGCATATCGGTGCATCCCTACAAGTAAGGAAAATCAAAAATGGACATGCAACACTTAACAATAAGGTCTCATTTGTTATGATTAGTTAATGCATATGGGCAAAAAATTAGCAATATATTTTAACAATGTTAGATATTAAAATTTTCATGTTAGATCTTAAAATTGCATTTGTAAATGTTGAAATTAACATGATTAATAAATGTGTATAGTTCATGTTATATTAACTAAGGTTAACAAATGCAACTTTATTGTAAACTGAGTTTCCTACTCTTTCCCTGTGTGGATCCGCTTTTACATTTGGATACATCCTGGTTCAATTTACGGAGATTTGTAGCCCAAATTCTGAATAACTCAATTATTTTGCTCAAATTGCAGATTGGATGCATCTCCCGTCGCCTATTTCAGCTGGGAAATACACCCTTAATAGTGTGCTAGGTCTCTCTGACCCCTGACAAGGTCAAACTAAACAACTTAAAACGATTTCAATTTTCTCAAAGATAATGCAATGACAAGATTAGCATTATCATCTATTGCAAAAATTCTCAACACTCACAAAAAGCAGGCTAATAATAATATGCTAGTCCTGGAAGCATCTTGGAGTAGCTACCATTTAAATACTACGGTATTTTTTTTTTAAGTATCACAGTATTACCATACCATACCATCACTGTACCATGGTATCACCACAGTCCTTTTCTTTATAAGAGAAATACACCCACATAACCTGAATAAGGTGTGTTTTACCAGAGCGATCACAGTGCACTTGATAGTGTGCTTCTGCTGTCCTCTAGTGGCCTATAGAGTGCATGACTCCAGACAGTTTGTGTTGCTTTGTTTACACTGACATCACGACCAACAAAACCGCAATCTTACCTTTATATAAAGCTTGCAGGGCTGCAAAATATTCCTCAAATATTGTGTTTCTTTCTCAACCCCTCAGTTTTCTGCAATTAGTCCTCTTTCCTTTGCAGATGCATTTCACACTGGAACAGAAAGTTTGTTCAGGGTATATCAAAGGCCTCAACTAATTTTTATTTAAAATAACCAATGGCATTTAAGCTACATCACAGGCTGAACTATGATTTGCTAGTGAGATCAGGTGGTATTAGGGGGAGAAGCATTGGACAAAACTGATATGCCTGAGTGCAAGTTAGTGCAGGGTAAAAGCTCATAAAATTGGAATAAAAGCCACAAAACTTCAATTTGATTTAATGGGTTTCACTAATTTCACAAGTTATGCATGCAATGCAATGATGTTGTTATAATGTTTGCTAAATTGTGATATTTTGGCTATTTATTTGCATGAAAAACTGTGATTAGTCTTGTTTCCTGCATGTATTTATTCATCTATAGTCGCTTTTACACTTCAAAGATGGCGTCAAACACAGTTGATCTAAAAGAAGACGCTCGCCGGGCAACAAAGCAGCTCTGATGTGCCTTTCTTTCGCAAATAACCAATGACTACAGTCAAAAATAAACCTCATTTGAACTCTAGAGTCAAGTCAACTTTTATTTATATAGTGCTTTATACAATGCAGATTGTTTCAAAGCAGCTTCACAGTGTCAAACAGGAAAATAATGCAACAGAATTGTATTCAGCCGTACAGCTGCTCCGGAGAAAATGGGAATGTCATCAGTTCATTTACAATTATCATACAGTGACAATGTGGACATTAGATTAGTAATTCGATCAGTAATTTAGTTTATATGGTTAATTTAGTTTACTAATTAGATTTATTTGGATATTTAGTTGAAAATGTAGTGTCCCCAACTGAGCAAGCCAAGCCAGAGGCAACAGTGGCAAGGAAACCAAAACCCCATCAGGAGCAGAATGGAGGAAAATAAACCTTGGAGAAATCAGGCTCAGTCGGGGGGGCAGTTCTCCTCTGGCCAATTAACAAACAGCGTATGATTATTATTATTCTGGCAACTTTACAGGTCAGAGGTCATATTAAATTGCAATATTCGAAAGATCGGAGTCATCACGCCAGAGACGGGTTTATTGAGGATGATATATCGATTTAATAATTATTAAATAAGAATATTCGAAAGATCGGAGTCATCAGGCCAGAGACGGGTTAATTGAGGATGATATATCGATTTAATAATTATTAAATAAGAATATTCGAAAGATCGGAGTCATCAGGCCAGAGACGGGTTTATTGAGGATGATATATCGATTTAATAATTATTAAATAAGAATATTCGAAAGATCGGAGTCATCAGGCCAGAGACGGGTTTATTGAGGATGATATATCGATTAAACAATTATTAAATAGGAATATTCGAAAAATCTGAGTCATCAGGCCAGAGACGGGTTTATTGAGGATGATATATCGATTAAACAATTATTAAATAGGAATATTCGAAAAATCTGAGTCATCAGGCCAGAGACGGGTTTATTGAGGATGATATATCGATTAAACAATTATTAAATAGGAATATTCAAAAGATCGGAGTCATCACGCCAGAGACGGGTTTATTGAGGATGATATATCGATTAAACAATTATTAAATAGGAATATTCGAAAGATCGGAGTCATCAAGCCGGAGACGGGTTTATTGAGGATGACATATCGAATTAAGAATTATTAAATAGGAATATTCGAAAAATCTGAGTCATCAGGCCAGAGACGGGTTTATTGAGGATGATATATCGATTAAACAATTATTAAATAGGAATATTCAAAAGATCGGAGTCATCACGCCAGAGACGGGTTTATTGAGGATGATATATCGATTAAACAATTATTAAATAGGAATATTCAAAAGATCGGAGTCATCACGCCGGAGACGGGTTTATTGAGGATGATATATCGATTAAACAATTATTAAATAGGAATATTCAAAAGATCGGAGTCATCACGCCAGAGACGGGTTTATTGAGGATGATATATCGATTAAACAATTATTAAATAGGAATATTCAAAAGATCGGAGTCATCACGCCGGAGACGGGTTTATTGAGGATGATATATCGATTAAACAATTATTAAATAGGAATATTCAAAAGATCGGAGTCATCACGCCGGAGACGGGTTTATTGAGGATGATATATCGATTAAACAATTATTAAATAGGAATATTCAAAAGATCGGAGGCATCACGCCGGATACGGGTTTATTGAGATGCCGTGTTGATGAGGCAGTTTCAGCGGGCGTCTAATCACGGTCTCTCAGACACTTCAGGATCATGTGTTGGTCTTCTCTGGGCGCAGGTCCACCCTCTGATCTGGATACGGCCCGGATCCGGCTGACTGCAGTAAACCTCGGGATAAAACAGAGAGACTATCATTAGCGTAGATGCCATTCTTCTGATGATGTCACGAGTACATCAGGTGTTATGAGAAGTGTTCCCGGTTCCGGCTGACCTAGTTAATGCAGCCTAACAATAATTTCATTGAAAAAGTGTTTTATGTGTTTGCCACAGTAAAGAGATGTGTTTTTAGTCTAGATTTAAACTGAGAGTGTGTCTGCTTCCCGAACAATGTTAGGAAGACTGTTCCAGAGTTTAGGTGCTAAATAGGAAAAGGATCGACCGCCTGCAGTTGATTTCGATATTCTCGGTATGATCAACTGGCCAGAGTTTAGAGACTGCAGTAGACGTGATGGAGTATAATGTGTTAAGAGCTCGCTCAAGTATTGGGGAGCTAAACCATTTAGTGCTTTGTAAGTAATAAGCAAGATTTTAAAATGTATGTTTAATAGGCAGCCAGTGCAGTGTTGACAGAACTGGGCTAATATGGTCACACTTCCTGCTATTTGGACCAGCTGGAGTTTATTTATTAAGCGAGCAGGGCAACCACCCAGTAGAGCGTTACAATAATCTAGCTTTGAGCTCATGAATGCCAGCATTTCGCATTGAGAGCATGTGCCGTAACTTAGATATATTTTTAAGATGGTAGAAAGCAGTTTTACAGATGCTAGAAACGTGGCTTTCAAATGAGAGATTGGTATCAAAGAGCACACCCAGGTTCCTCACTGACCACGAGTGTGTGTGTGTGTGTGTGTGTGTGAGAGATTGGTATCAAAGAGCACACCCAGGTTCCTCACTGACGACGAGGACTTGACAGAGCAGCCATCAAGTGTTAGACAGTATTCTAGGCTACTACTTCTTTTTTGTCCAATAATTAAAAATGTATTTTTTTCTGAATTAAGTTGCAGGAAATCTAGACACTGGTATTTCCATCAGGAAATGCATCTACTAAGGTAAAATCACAGCAACCAGTAATGGCTTTTCTGTTTGAGTGTTTTAAATTAAATATGTAAGCATGCATGCATAACTATATAACACAAAATCTTATAACAACATGCAATCATAAAAGAAAACAAGAAAAAATTTAGACCTATTGATGTGACATAATAGTTTATTCCATATAGATTTCAATGATTTTTTATTGATATTAATTAGGTAGATCATTTGCATTCTCAAGGTTTTGCATACGTTTGAACATTCACTCAACATAAACTGCATTCTTGTAAACTTTAGCTAGCAAAGCACATAGTCATTTGGCATAAACTTCATCAAGTACATTTCCCAGACAGCAACATAGTGTCGGCCCACATCTGGTACGTGTGGATTACCTCATTTATAAAACTTTTTTAGATTTTTTAAACCTAGATTTCATCCTAAACGTACACACAAAACTTTTTCCGATTCATAAAACCGTGCGTACACCAGAACCTGCGCAAAATTCCCTTTATAAACCCTGTCATTGTGAACATGCACTGTATTTATGATGAGGATATGATGTGGTTTTCCTTCATCAGCTCACCATCAGTGTCACCAAACTGTTCGCTGGGTCAGTTTGCGTACAGATGCGCAAGTAGTTCGCTTCTATTAATCACAGCTTATGCGTAGGAAGTAGGGTTCCTACAGGTTTCTTCAAGTTAAATTCCAAAAAAAAATTATAAAAAATTAATACCTATTTTGCGCTTCTCCTTTGCTTGTTGCTTGAGGTGTGTGTTGTGTTGAGTCTATGGTTGTGGTGCTGTAGCGTGTGATCTTCATTTACTGAAGGCATCATGTGTTCGCCGTATTTTGTACTCAATTATTGGTTCCGCCACTCTTTATTTATACTACGTTATAGTGTTAGACCGATATATCGGGCCGATATTTGCGCTTTTTACATGTATCGGCATCGGCCGATACAAGGCTGCTGCGTTCGCCGATATTTTTTTCAAGAGATTAAGTTAAGTGCACCTAAGCATTAAATGAATAGGTTGTAAATAGTTTTAAAAGTATAAAAGTTTTAAGTATAGTACAGTCAGTGTGCACTTTATTATGCTGCTTGCTTGTTGATACTGTGTGCAATAGTGTAATTATTTTATTTTTGCTTAAATATTTATTTTCCGAATTTAGTTTCACCACTGAACTCTTTTTTTCTTGTTCTACCTCACCTATTTTGACTATTTGTTAAATATAGTTTTTTTTTGTTCAATAAATGTTCCTTTTTTAAATTTTAAATTGTTATCATCCTGATCATTGTGTCATTTTTATGATGTAAATTGAGGGAGCAAAAGCAGTATCGGCTACAAATATCGGCTCAAGAAAATCGGCAGCCCGTATCGGTCATCGGCTGATAAAAAAAAATCGGTATCGGCACTAAAAAATCCATATCGGTCGATCCCTACTACTACGTTATTTAATCAAAATAATCGTGGTTGACAAATGAACCATTTGAGGAAAAATACACTACGGAGAAGTTACATACAGCACAATTTTTAAGACCAGACATCAAAATTCAAGACTTTTTAAGGTATTATTTCCAAATTAATAAATTCAATGCTTTTAAGGCTTTTTAAGACCCCGCGGGAGCCCTGAGGAAGTGGTGTACGCCTCTTGCAGGGCCTGTTTTGTGCGTACACAAGGGTTATAATCAGGGCTCTGAACCGGTTCAAGGAACGAAAACGAAAACCGGAAACAAACTAAATTTTAAGAGGAACGAAAACGAAATCAAAATCAATTTGAATCGTTCTGAACAGAAACGTTAATTTGAAATGACCATTAACCGGTTAATAACGTTATTTTATCGTTCTCTTTAATATTTTAATTTGGCAGTGACCAATAATGAATAGAGTAGTCCAGCGTGTGACGTTGACGGATCAAGCCTGAGTGAAATGTCATTTATGAATCTACTGGTAACGTAAGTCATTGTGAGCGCGCATTTTCATGCCTCAAGTTCATTTCTTTCACCGCTGAGGTCTACAATGAAAGCGCAGGTATTGGAGGACATTCTTTTCGTATGTTTAAATAAGTAGTACGGACTTTAAGCTCAAATAGTCTGATTTAAGCTAGTTTGTGGATTCCGTTTAAGCCTGTCCAAGTAGGCTATAGCATCTATCAAACATTTTTCCTATAGTCTTTCAGATTGCCAATACAGGTCAATGTTTTCTATATAGACAGTTGATGCTTCGTATTAAATGGTATGTTATGCATTAAATGATCGAGCTTTATTAGCTGACTGAATTTGATTATGGGATGCAGTGTTGCGCAGTGTTTGCTTTGAAATTAGCAGTTGACGGTGCATTAAAAGAGCAGGTTATCCAGTTTATTTATTCTTTATTCATGCAATTTTTAAAACAAGTCGTGTTGAAAAAAAGTTATGTACAAAGAATTTTATCACTCTTCTGAAAATAATTAGGCATATAGAGGCCACTTTCCGCTCCATTAAAACAGGTCAATATTTATCCCGCTGTTTATGCTTTGTAATTAATGCATGTATTTCTGTTGTGGTTTTAAAAATGTTATGAAATAAATATTCAAGTTTAATTATATTATTATTGAGTGAAAATAAGTCTTTATTTATACATATTTGTTTAAAGTATAGGCTAAATTAAAATAACGTTATTAACCGTGATTTTTTCAAATCAAACCGTTTTCGGAACAGTAATGTTTAATGAGGAACGCAAAACGTAAACGTTAAAATATCGATTCTGCTCGGAGTGAACCGATTTATATTTTTTTCCCGTTTTTAAGCCCTGGTTATAAATGAGACGCTGTGTTGCTGTCTGGGTTGTTAAATCAGTCCCCCTGGAAAGCAAAGTGGTTGTATTTGTTAACCCAGCAAACTTCAAGTGACCCGCCCTGAGCTTTAACCACTACAGTTGTCTAGTCTAGTCTAATTTAGTCATGTAAAAGTCTCCGCAGGCACTGGTTTCTGACACTGTTCTCCTTCCCACCCTGGGAAACACTGGCATCTAAAATTGGCTGTGAATCCTCTGGTGTCATCTCCAGCCGTCCTCAGCCTCCTGTGAGCTACATAAGACGGACCCGGGGTAACAGGACCGGGCCCGGCTCTGGGAATGATGGACCATGCAGCCGGGTCCAGATGGAGGTAGGCCGTGCCGCTCGGGTCCCGTCGGACACACCGGCCCTGGGACGAGCACACAGTCTGGCTGCAGAGAAACGCGGCCTCGGTCACATTCACGATATAACGGCCAAGAGTGACATCCAGGTAGTCCTGAATCGCCACACAGGCTGCCTGCACAGAAAGAATATGGAGAGGAGACAAGCATTGGTTATGTTTATGACTTTCTACACAGGTACAAAAAATGGTTCTTCTATGGCATTGCTGTGAAAAACCTAAAAACATCTTAAATTGTTTTATTGAAAATACACTTAAAGGGTTAGTTCACCCAAAAATGAAAATTCTGTCATTAATTACTGACCCTCATGTCGTTCGACACCCGTCAGACCTCCGTTCATCTTTAGACACAAATGAAGATATTTTAGTGTAAATCTGATGCTCTGAAAGGCCTCCATTGGCTCAATGCACTTTACACTCTCAAGACCCTTAAAAGACACTAAAGACGTCGTTACAAAGTCCATCTCACTACAGTGGTTCCACAATAACTTTATGAATCGGCGATAATATTTTGTGTGCGCAAAAAAACCCTAAATAACGACTTATATAGTGATGACAATTTCAAAACAAGGGATCATGAAGCTTTGAAGCGTTATGAATCAGTGAGTCGATTCAGCGGTTTGAATCGCCAAATTTCAGCAGTTTGACACGCGATCCGAATCATGATTCGACTCAGTGATTCATAACGCTTCGAAGCTTCATGATACCTTGTTTTGAAATCGTCATCACTATATAAGTCGTTATTTAGGGTTTTTTTGCACACAAAAACTATTGTCGCCGATTCATAAAGTTATTGTAGAGCCGCTGTAGTGAGATGGACTTTGTATCGACGTCTTTAGTGCCTTTTAAGGGTCTTGAGAGTGTAAACTGCATTGTGTCAATGGAGGCCTTTCAGAGCATCAGATTTACACTAAAATATCTTCATTTGTGTCTGAATATGAACGGAGGTCTGACGGGTGTCGAACGACATGAGGGTCAGTAATTAATGACAGAATTTTCATTTTTGGGTGAACTAACCCTTTAAAGTACACTACTGCTTGCGTATCGTTCATGAGTCGCCTGAAGCTTCTACACAGGTTCCAAAAGAGGGTTTTCACAGTGAATAGCCATTTTTGGTTCCACAAAAAAAGTTTCTAAATAGATACTAGGGATGTAACGAACCGTTTCGGTACAGGACTTCCGTGTGTACCGAATGGTACGAATGCAATCTTTAACAGTCGGCTTGTTTTACACTGAACACACTTCAATCTGTGCTTCCACATGCATATGAAGTACTCCGTCCATTTTATCACGCAATTCATTTAGTTCACCTAAAAATGAAAACTCGCGCTCATGTGGTTCCAAACCTGTAAGACGGGTTAAGAAACAAAAACACAGAAGACCCTTTAAGGGTTAGTTCACCCAAAAATGAAAATTCTGTCATTAATGACTGACCCTCATGTGGTTGGACACCCGTCAGACCTCCGTTCATCTTCAGACACAAATGAAGATATTTTAGTGTAAATCTGATGCTCTGAAAGACCTCCATTGACACAATGGCACGGTTCACTCTCAAGACCCTTAAAAGGCACTAAAGACGTCGTTACAAAGTCCATCTCACTACAGTGGTTCTACAATAACTTTATGAATCGGCGACAATAGTTTTTGTGCACAAAAAAACCCTAAATAACGACTTACATAGTGATGATGATTTCAAAACAAAGCATCATGAAGCTTCGAAGCGTTATGAATCAATGAGTCGATTCAGCGGTTTGAATCGCCAAATTTCAGCAGTTTGGTGGTTTGACACGCGATCCGAATCATAATTCGACTCACTGATTCATAACGTTTCGAAGCTTCAAGATGCTTTGTTTTGAAATCGTCATCACTATGTAAGTCGTTATTTAGGGTTTTTTTGTGCACAAAAACTATTGTCGCAGATTCATAAAGTTATTGTAGAACCACTGTAGTGAGATGGACTTTGTATCGACGTCTTTAGTGCCTTTTAAGGGTCTTGAGAGTGTAAAGTGCATTGAGCCAATGGAGGTCTTTCAGAGCGATCAGATTTACACTAAAATATCTTCATTTGTGTCTGAAGATGAACGGAGGTCTGACGGGTGTCCAACGACATGAGGGTCAGTCATTAATGACAGAATTTTCATTTTTGGGTGAACTAACCCTTTAAGCTTTTCTTTGAGAAAAGAACAAAGAACGGCACTGAAGTCATTCTTAAGAAAAAAAGATATGTTCGAAGTTTTGCCGACCGGATACGGCGAAAGTCTATCAACTAACGTTAGCTCGGCTTCACCTTCTTCGCTCTGGTTGGTTGTGGCACTCATGGCGCTATCCTATTGCGTGCAGAGGGAATTTGAAAGACAACCGTTTATCCCGCCCCTCGGATTGAGCCCTGCCAATGGTGAGTTTCCAGACCCAACATCTTGATGTGGGTCTGGCTTGTCAGGCTACAAATTAAGATCTTTTTGATGAAATCTAAAAGCTTTATCTAATGCAGAGTTCACACTGCCTGATTTTAGCCCCGATTTTGACTCACCGACAGGTTTTGCAAAATCACTGACAAATGCCCGAAATCATAGGCCAATCGGTGCTCGTGCACATGAGTGACAATCACGCTGCTGTGTGAAATTAGCCTGACGTCGTCATACTCAATTCTAGTCAGAATGTGAGTCTGATTCTGCTCCGTTGGGCTGTGATTATGGGGCGTGTTTCAACCGAGCCAGGAAAGACCTCAATTGGATAGACCTACAACCAATCAGAGCAACGGAGCGACGCATAACATTAGTTGTCAAATGTCAACAGAACTCAAATGCACTGTGTGGCCAAGTCCGCGGGTTGAAGCGACCCCAATTATGTGACATACAGACCCAGAAATGCGATTTTTAGCTGCCAGCCCTGCCAAAATAACACATATTTTACACCCCAAATGCCTTTTTTCCCCGGAGAACCCCCCCCTGGAAAGCTATTGGGCTTGTTTTTGGCTAGTTTTGAGGAACGTTAGCAATTGGGCGGGTTTTGTTGTAAAAACTTGGCAACCCTGTACCTGCACGCTGGAAGAAGTAGCCTAACGTTAGAAGAAAAAGATGAGTGTAAACGATCTTTGCCGGTGTTGTAAAAAAAGAATGTAAGGATACACAGAGTACTTACCAACACGATCATCATTTCTGAGAGAAATAGTAAAGGTGAATGCATATACGAACAAGTTCGTTTAGGATTAGAACAAATTCAACCCAAGCGCCTTTGATGACGTGGATGATGACGTTACTGTTTATCATCTGTCCATCATCGTCTAAAGCCCGCCCTGATGATTTCATTGGTCCGAACAGCTTCTGTTCGGGCATAATTACTTCTCTATGGATCAAGTCCAGACCGAACTGCCCGAGTAAAAATGTTGTGGGCGGGGCTAAGTTCGGCTGGCATCCAGGCTAGTGTCAAATGTGTTGTGACTGAAAAATACATCGGCGATGACCGACAGCCAAATAGAGAGCAAGATACAGGGCAGCGGGAGGTTCGGGGAGGAGTTATAGACCAGAATATCAGTATTTTAATAGATATATTTAGAATTATTAGGGATGCACCGAATGTTCAGCTACTGAAATTATTCGGCCGAAAATAGCAAAAGTTTGGTCGCAAAACCTCTCATGAACAAACAAACAAAGTGTAGACACGAATCGACGCAAGATATTTATTGTGCATTGTTAGCAGCTTCATTGTACTTTGTGAGATTGGGATGAACTGTCATAGCGACAGCGTTTAGTGATGGTAAATGGAACGGTCTTGGCTCACTGTCGAGTCTACAGTCTACACTCACCTAAAGGATTATTAGGAACACACACTAATACTGTGTTTGACCCCCTTTCGCCTTCAGAACTGCCTTAATTCTACGTGGCATTGATTCAACAAGGTGCTGAAAGCATTCTTTAGAAATGTTGGCCCATATTGATAGGAGAGCATCTTGCAGTTGATGGAGATTTGTGGGATGCACATCCAGGGCACGAAGCTCCCGTTCCACCACATCCCAAAGATGCTCTATTGGGTTGAGATCTGGTGACTGTGGCGGCCATTTTAGTCCAGTGAACTCATTGTCATGTTCAAGAAACCAATTTGAAATGATTGGAGCTTTGTGACGGTGCATTATCCTGCTGGAAGTAGCCATCAGAGGATGGGGACATGGTGCTCATAAAGGGATGGACATGGTCAGAAACAATGCTCAGGTAGGCCGTGGCATTTAAACCATGCCCAATTGGCACTAAGTGTGCCAGGAAAACATCCCCCACACCATTACACCACCACCACCAGCCTGCACAGTGGTAACAAGGCATGATGGATCCATGTTCTCATTCTGTTTACGCCAAATTCTGACTCTACCATCTGAATGTCTCAACAGAAATCCAGACTCATCAGACCAGGCAACATTTTTCCAGTCTTCAACTGTCCAATTTTGGTGAGCTCGTGCAAATTGTCGCCTCTTTTTCCTATTTGTAGTGGAGATGAGTGGTACCCGGTGGGGTCTTCTGCTGTTGTAGCCCATCCGCCTCAAGGTTGTGTGTGTTGTGGCTTCACAAATGCTTTGCTGCAGACCTCGGTTGTAACGAGTGGTTATTTCAGTCAAAGTTGCTCTTCTATCAGCTTGAATCAGTCGGCCCATTCTCCTCTGACCTCTAGCATCAACAAGGCATTTTCTCCCACAGGACTGCCGCAATGTGGAGTTCAGGAGATTGTCTTGACCAGGACCACACCCCTAAATGCATTGAAGCAACTGCCATGTGATTGGTTGATTAGATAATTGCATTAATGAGAAATTGAACAGGTGTTCCTAATAATCCTTTAGGTGAGTGTATATAATCCATTGAATAAAACTATTGTTTTGCATGTTGCAAAAAGGATTAGTGGGCAATTACACGCTGCAAAGTTTCGGAAGTGACAGTAGCCGCGTTTCCATTACAGATTTGTGCAAAACTTTTGCAATATTTTCTAAAAGTCGATAAAAAAATATTGCGAAATGACGGCGTTTCCATTAACTGATGTTATGCGACTAAAACAATTTTTTTTCCTCTCGTGATAAGTTATTCAAAAAATTATGCTACGTATGTTGGTAGGTTCATGTATATCCCAGCCACCGCACGCCATTATTTTTAATGGAAAGAGACGTGACTGCACTGATGGCAAGGAAATCCCTTATACTTGAGCGGCACATATGAGGTGTTTCTCTCTCTCATCTGCTTCAAGGTCTTAATTAATTGTGGTATTTTCTATTCTATTGTTTAGAGTTTAATAAAGAACTCGGTCTCGTCTTCTGTCCAAACATACCATCATCTGTAAAGAATGATCCACTTTTACATATGCCAGGTGTGACGCATTGCTGCCACATACAGAGACGAGCGAAATGTTTGCATTTGGTGGTAGCTCAAAGGTTTTTTTACCACTTCATTATTTTGGCTCAGAATTTAGTTTGTTGGAAACATAAACTGAATTTAGAAATGCTTTTGAAATGAAAAACTTTGCGTTTAATAAACAAAATATATTTTTGAAATGAAGACAGCGTTTGGAGTGGAGTGCAAAATAATCTGTTCCCTGAGTCCACGACCTTTGCTGTTATTGTGAGTGTACACAAATAAAAGTAGACAGTTTACTGTTTATAATTATATCTACACTTATCTGAATGACTAAAAATGACGGAGTATTGTGAGTTTTTTCCACTGTCATGAAGGAAAAAATCCATCAGAATGTGCCGACGTTTTCGTCAGACAAAGGGTTAGCTAAAGAAAACGTAGCCTATTTAGTTTCATAGTTAGGCTATGTGTAAATGTTATAATTTTTTTATTTCATATGTTGATTATGAAAAGTGAGCAGCATGAGTAAGGCTACATAATCAGATGCGCATACAGTATAGGGTGATTTCAGGGTGATTGGGACACTTTTTACCATTGAGATGACTTGGAGAAAGTGTCCCAATCCCCCTGAATTCACCTGATTGAGACTACAAGCTAGCTAAAGCTGGCAAATTGAGCTTATTTGTGTATTTTAAAACAATCAATGTCGGCCATTTCGCAACGAGACGAGCCGGCTGGTAGAAGTCCCTCCCATGAGGCGAATTTGCGTCTATTGTGAAGTGAATGTCACGAGCAAATGAAGCGAGTAAAGTCAAAATGTTCAAGCGTCCAACTACGTGGGAATAGCGTGATTTATTCGCTTCAGTAAGAGCTCCACCACAGCAGTGTACAGTGAGAAATGTATGATTATTTATTACTAGTATTTTAACACATCATCTTCCTGAGAAGCTTTTTTTTTAAGTCATTACATTGTTTGGAGCATAAAAAACAAATGGATATAAAAAAAAAATCCTATGTTATATGCTAAATCCTCTGCTCTGTAGAGGACACCAGAACTATTTATTGAGAAAATTAAAAGACATGAATAGACAAAAACAATGGGATTTTTTTTTACTTTCACCAGTCAATTTTTATGCTTCAAGCTTTTTTTATCCAAACTTTGTATAAAGATGATTCTCAATGTTATGAAAGATATAAAATAATAATTTGATATACCATTTTACTATGCAATATGTGTAAACATGGCCATATGCCATTCCCATTCTATACACTGTATATAATTTGCATATTAATGTGTTTTGGGACGATATGTAAATGTAAAAAGACGTGTAATAATATTTTCATAAGAATGTCTCATATTTCATAAGAATATCCAGACTTAAAACTGTGCATGATGTCAGAGAAATTCGCTAAAATATCATTAAAGCCTCTATTCTGGGTCTCAGGAGGATATTTCTGTCTCATGCAGAGTGGCCTTTATATTTAGATGTCACTTCCTAAACTTTGCAGCATGCGATTGGCCAATAGTTTTATTACAGACTGTGGCCTCGAGAGTGAGCCGAGATCGCTACGATCACTAAAATGCTGTTGCTTTGTCAGTTCATCGCGATCTCACAAAGCTCCGTTATAAAAATTAAGTTGTCAACAATAAACATCTTATGTACATCGTGTTTTGTTAATGAGAGGTTTCGCGAGCCTGCATTAACTCAGCACTGAATAGCCTAAAAACACTGATCGCGATCGAGAGATCGACAACTATCTGTGATTGGCTACATTACTCACCGCTGCACAAACACACTGTGAAAAGATGCATTTGACGCTTTCTAGAGGAAACAAATTTGCAAATCTGTTTCGCCAATATTACAGTATCAACTGAGGGAGCTTTTGCTTGTGTTTGAGGGTGCTTAGCACCTCTAGCACCCCCATAGAACCGGGCCTGTGAAGCTGTCAATGGAGGCACAGAAATCGCTCAAGAGTTCATCAAAATGATCTTCAATTGTGTTCTGAAGACTCATATTCTGACTAGAATTGAGTATGACAACGTCAGGCTAGTGTGAACTTGGCAAATGAAGTGTTAAGCGCGAGAGACATTCTGCGGCACGATTCGTGTGAATGAGGTGCCGCGAATGACGCAATTTGTGCGAATGACACAACGCGGATTGAGCGTTTCGGGCGGTTGACGCGCAATCTGAAAAATCTGAACTTTGGCGGATATTCGTGCCGCGTTATCCAATCAGCAGCTTAGTAGTGACAACAACGAGGACACAATCATATGTGGATACCCGGAGCTGTACGATACATCTTCATACTTTATAGAAACAGGAATAAAAAGGATCTTGCTTGGAAGAAAGTGAGTGAGGAGGTCGGACAGTCTGGTGAGTTGTAAAAAATACTCTTTACTCAATTTGAGCTATATATATAGGCTATTGAGACTACAAGCTAGCTAAAGTGAGCTTATTTGCCGTATCTTTAAAACAATCCATGTCAGCCATTTCACAACGAGACGAGCCGACTGGCAGAAGCTCCTCCGATGACGCAAATTCGTTTCTGTTGTGAAGCGAATCTCACGCGCGAACGTGAAGCGAGTAAACTCAAAATGTTAAGCTTCCAACTACATGCGAATAGCGCGATTTATTCATGCAAGTTGCGTCTTGTGTGAACTAGTGTTAGACCGATATATCGGGCTGATATTTCCGATTTTTACGTGTATCGGCATTGGCTGATACAAGCAGCCTTGTATCGGCCGATGCCGATACACGTAAAAATACAAATATTTCTTCCTGCATTATTTACAGACAGGCGTCCACAGGGCAGCTCTCACCGTCTTCAAACTCTCTCGCTCTCCCTCGCGCATATTAATCAAAATCAATTGAGAATTGACACGATGGTAAAAGGTGGAAAGACTGAAGTTTCACGTGGAGCATTGGGAGATTTTTTCCTGAATTACCGCTGGTGTTGCTCTACAAGAGATTAAGTGAAGTGCTCTAAAAAATACTGGGTTAAAAATAACCCAAGTTGGGTTGAAAATGGACTAACCCATCAATTGGGTTGTTTTAACCCAGCAATTGGGTTGTTTTAAGCAAACATTTAACCCAACCGCTGGGTCAAAACAACCTAATTGCTGGGTTAGTCCATATTCAACCCAACTTGGGTTATTCAACCATTAAATGACTAGGTTGTAAATAGTTTTAAATGAAGTATAGTACAGTCAGTGTGCACTTTATTATGCTGTTTGCTTGTTGATACTGTGTGCAATAGTGTAATTATTTTATTTATGCTTAAATATTTATTTTCAGAATTTATCTTTTTTTCTTCTTCTTGTTCTACCTCACCTGTTTTTACTATTTGTTAAATATAGTTTTAATTGGTTCAATAAATGTTCCTTTTTTTTAATTTTAAATTGTTATCATCATGATCGTGTCATTTTTATGATGTAAATTGAGGGAGCAAAAGCAGTATCGGCTCAAGAAAATCGGCAGGCCGTTTCGCTCATCGGCTAAGGCTGATGAAAAAAAATTGGTATCGGCATCGGCACTAAAAAATCCATATCGGTCGATCCCTAGTGTGAACGCACAGTAAGAGCTAAATCTAAGAGTGGTGTTGCGTAGCTGTCAATGGAGGCACAGAAATCTCTGATTTCATCAAAACGATAATTGTGTTCTGAAGATGAACGAAGGTCTTACTTGTTTGGAACGACATGAGGGCGAGTAATAATGATAGGATTTTTAGGTGAACTGTCCCTTTAAATAATATAATGCAGAAGTGAGTGCATTTCTAATCACGACTCCGACCTTCGTTTTGGAGTAGTTTCCATCGCCCCATAGCACGATACCAGAAGCTCCCAGAGCGACGCTCTCACCAATGGTGTGCACCAAGTCCTCCTGAAAACACAAACCAACGACACATAAACATCAACTACGTATAATCCTTTGATTTCACTGGTAGATGCTGACCTGTGAGAGAAACTCCATGGAGTAAGTGTAGGCGATCCTGGCGTAGGGGAAGACGGGCGATGGGCGGCTCGGTTCCCTCACCCTCATGGCCTCCAGGATCCGATGCCGGCTGTACAGCAAGATATCCCGACCTCGGCCCCGGAGCCCCACATCCAGATAGATATCAGGGAACAGGGCCGAGCTGACGTTCCACAGCCAGGCCAGCTTATCATTCCTCTTCATCTCCACAGCCGGACACTCACCCGTATACGTCCCGTTCTTCTTGTACTGATAATTATAGCAACCGGGGAAACCGTAAAACCCCCATAATCCTCCAGGGCGCTCTCTGCGGCCCAGTTTTAAAGTCTCCTCCATAAAGGCCCGTGAAGCCTCCTCGAATTCCCGCACAGCTTCCGTTTCTATCTGACCCGGATTCCAGCTGGGATGTTTGGCTTTCACTAAGGACCTCGAGCCCTTCCAGTACACTTCTTTAGTGTCCCAGTTGCGTTCCCACAGCGGCCTCCACTTTTCCCAGTCCACGACGGCCAGCCCGTGAAATCCACGATCTGGGATGTCAGTCCGCAGGTCGCCATCGGCCTTCCAGAGGTGCTGGTTCAGGCTGGCGTTCTGAGGAACACCTCCATACACCGGTTCACTGTCACGGCCGTAGTAAGGATACTCTCCCAACTTATCCGAGTAGAAAATGGTGATGTTGCCGCCCATAAAGGCCTGGCCGCGATTATGGACGATGTCAAAGACGCTCAAGTCCAGCTCGACCCCGAATTGAGACGTGCATCGCTCAGTTGGCGCGTTCCAGACGGAAAAAAACGGGAGATGGGCGGGACGGCCGAGAACAGACGCAAAACAGATGCCGAAAACCAGCAGAGTTCGACATCCAAGCTCGTCCATCCCTGGAGAACGGGACACGCTGGACCTGCAAAGACAGGCGTTTAGCATCCAGATCCACACCTGATGCTACACGAGGCAATTTAAATGGAAATGAAGCCGAGCTACAGTCTAATTTCCAAAGGTAATTTCAATGATGAGAGGCAATTTTTTTGAACAAAGGTATACTTTATCCTGAACAACTCATTATCCATAATAATCATCCACTTCAGGAAACACTACACTAAGTGTGTGTGTGTGTGTGTGTGTGTGTGTGTGTGTGTGTGTGTGTGTGTGTGTGTGTGTGTGTGTGTGTGTGTGTGTGTGTGTGTGTGTGTAGACCTTGCTGAAACGTGACTTTTAGGGCCCTATTTTAACGATCTGAAACGCTAGTGTCAAAGCGTGAAGCGCAAGTAACTTTGTGGGCGGGTCTCGGCGCTGTTGCTATTTTCCCGGCGGGATAAATGGCTCTTGCGCCCGGCGCAAATCTAAAATGGGTTGGTCTGAAGTAGCTTCATTATTCATAGGTGTGGTTTGGGCGTAACGTGAATAAACCAATCCGAGCGTCATCCAACATTCCCTTTAAAAGCAGGTGCGCAAGTTCCATTATGGATTGCTATTATTATGGCGTATTTACCAGGCGCACGCCAGGAGCGGTTCACAGCCGAGGAGACTGATGTGCTTGTAAGAGCAGTGAAAGGCAGAGAAGTGAAGTTGTAATGTTGTACATTATGGTAAAGGTGATTTCACAGTCTTTTTTTTTTCAGTCTTTCAGTTTTTTCAGTTTTTCAGTCGATTTTTTTTCCTGGTTCTTGACGGACAAACCAATTTGTCAGATGTCCTTATATACATATATGTCTTGCCACTATTGGGCAAACAGGTCTTATCCTTAATTATTACAATTAGCCTGAATAATTTGTAAGCTAGATTTATGCCTATTTTTTCACATCTTCGTGGCACACCACAATGATTTCCGTCATCTCATGTGTTAATATTTTTTTAGTGTAACAATTTATGATTTGCAAAAATAACTGTTGCATCTGTGTAGATTACATGAGCAAAGTGTATGCGCGTTGTGCACGCTATACATTATGGTCAAGCATGCGCCCTTAAAATAGCATAATGAACAACGCGCAACGCGCCACTGACTTTAGACTAGGTTTTTTCTGGTCAGTGGCGCAATTGTTTAATGGAACAGCAAAATAGCACCAGGGATTGTTTGCGCCGGAACACGCCTCCTTTTTTGCGCTGAACCGCCCAGGGAGCGCAAGTGCATTCACTAGTTTAGCGACGTGCTTCTGTGGAGGGAAAAGCGCGCTTTGCGCGGGTGCAAAATAGGAATGACACATGCGTCGGTGTACAAAGTCAATTGCGCTGGGTGCAAGATAGGGCCCATAATGTTCATGATTTTTCATTTCATCAGGAAACAGAGGCAGACACAAAGATGAAATGGTAACTATGAAAATTACTTACAGAATAAAAATTATTGACATTATTCTTTAACATTATTAACATCTTGGGCACATTATCATGGTAATACCGTGGTGTGATATATTGATATATGAATACTATATTTGTGGTGATACTACGCTATGGTAAAGGAAATATTATAGTATTTATATGATTATATATATATATATATAGTCAGTGTGTGTACTCTGTTAATTATTATTTATATATAAATACACACACAAGCATGTACATATTTCAGAAAAAAATATTTTTATATATAAAACATTTATATTTATATATATATTATAGATTATATAAATGTATATACAGTATATACATGCAAATATTTCTTAAATATATACATGAATGTGTGTGTATTTATATATACATAATAATTAACGGAGTACACACACATATATTAGGTAAACACAAACTTTTATTTTGGATGTGATTAATCGCCATTAATCATTTGACAGCCCTAATATATATATATATATATATATATATATATATATATATATATATATATATATATATATATATATATATATATGTATATATATATATATTAGAGATACCACAATTCTCAATATAATATTGAACCGTTCGGTACGGCATTCACGGTTCAATATGCGCTTGTGAATTGCGTTTTTTCCGGTTTTGCATTTAATTAATTATTTTTCTACACATTCTATCATTTGTCTCCATCCCAATACTGAACAACGCGACATACATTCACATCACAGGTTAGTGGTGGAGTTATACTCACGGAACACTAGAGTTATTCACAATCACCAAAGTTCATTATTTGCATGCGTTTTAAAGCCTTGCCGGCTCATTCGCGTGCGCGGTTTTAACATGCGCTTTTCCGAGCGCGCGCATTAAACGCCTGTCAAACACGTGAATACTGGACTAAGTAGTCGTCTTACTGCGCTAATACTGTCAAATACACACAAGGTTAACATAAACACAGTCGGTTATGTCTAAAGAGAAAGTAAAATCGTGTGTGTGTCTGTATATTAGATGAACGCAGGTCTTTAATTGACAGCGGCGCAGCCTATAGTGAACACGCCGTCCTTAAAGAGACAGTTCACCTCTAAAAGGATGTCATTATTTACTCACTCTAATGTTGTTCCAAACCTGTATTCATTTCTCGATGACAGAATTTTCATTTTTGAATGAACTATCCCTTTAATGTTAAAACAACAACAAAAGACAAAGAGAAAATCACTCACTGCTCTTGACTGAAAAACTAATACAGTAGCTTTAATAAGAATCAATGTATATTTTATAGTGAAGTCTATGAGTTTTATTTTTACATTTATTCATTCAATTTCATACTTAAATGCTGCTGTACAGCTCTGAGCTGCCAGTGTAAATCTTTATATTTATATATTTTATATTTTACAATACACTAGGAATACAAGGGTTTTTTTAAAAGTAAAGTTTAAAGTTTAAAAAATTGTCTTTTTTCTCTTTAACCTCTTGCTGTTCCTGTCGCTTAAGAATAGAATAACAAAAAACTGATGTGACAAGCCATCAGAACCGAACCGAAAACCGTGGTTAAAAACAGAGGTATTGAACCGTGGACTAACTGTATTGTTGCATCCCTACTATCTATCTATCTATCTATCTATATACACACACACATATATATACACACATATATATACACATATCCTCCTGGGACCCAAAAAAAAAGTGTTTTGAATTTAGTATTTTTTCATGTCATTACATTGTTTAGAGCAGGGGTGTCCAATCCTGATCCTGGAGGGCCACTGTCCTGCAAAGTTTAGCTCCAACCCCAATTAAACACACCTGAACCAGCTAATCAAGGTCTTATTAGGCATACTAGAAACTTCTAGACAGGTGTTGAGGCAAGTAAGAGCTAAACTCTGCAGGACAGTGGCCCTCCAGGACCGAGTTTGGACACCCCTGGTTTAGAGCATAAGAAACAAATGGAAAAAAATATTTTTGAAAAATTATATTTTATTCATATGTTATGAAATGTCCTCTGTAGTTGACACCAGGACTCAGTTGTAAAAAAAAATTAATGACATGAAATTACATGTATAGGCAAAAACAATGGGATTTATTTTTAATTCACAAATACATTTTTAGGTTTCAGGATTTTTTTTAAACAAACTTTGTTTAAAGATGATTCTGAACTATGTTATGAAAGAAATAATGAAATGCATTGATGTACCATTTTACTTTATGAAATATGTGGGTAAAATGGCCATACTTGGATTTTCCCATTCAATACAATGTATCTCTACACTGCATCTAATTTGCATATTAATGTGTTCTTGGTGCAACATGTAATGAAAAAATAAGTGTAATAATGGGAGTAATAATTGGCAACATTTTCAAAATAATATCTAATATTTCATAGGAATATTGATATGTAATTTATTTCCCTATTCACTTGTTATGTCTCCAAAATGCCTGATAAACATGATTTAAGTCCTGGCGTCTCTACAGTGGACATTTATAAAATCAATGCCCTGTTTTGAAACAGAAAGTCATATTCTAATTAGAAACCCCATAACATTTTCCTGAGATGTTGATTTTTAACAAACAATTTGAAAATCAATCCGATTTAAATTATAATTAAAAAATATTATGGATATATATATATATATATATATATATATATATATATATATATATATATATATATATATATATATATATATATACACATATATACACGTAATATATATACATATATACACATATATATATATACATATACACACACACACACACACACACACACACACACATACGAATCAAAAGCTTTATAACAGACTCTAGGACTAAATAAAAAAGCAAGGCAATACATAAAATAAACAACATAGAACAACAAAATAAACATAGCCTATATATATTCATTTACCATGAAAAATATCCTTACAAAAACAAATGTACTGTTTTATCACCATTTTTACATGAATTTTTTAGTACCATTGTACATTTAGATGGAGTAGCACAGTATTATGGTATGTTTACGTTAGTGTTGGTTACCATGGCGACTTACACGAAACTCGCATTAAATTGCAAGATCTGACAAGTTGTGTTTAGACGTTTATGATCATTAGAAGAATGATCGTGACAGATTGTGTTGTTCATTCTGGGAACAGAACTAAAAAGAGGAACCGTGAGTTTGGGCGAGACAACCGTCAAACACAGAGAATGTACATTCTGACGCTGTTTATATGAAGAAAGGCACGCGTTCAAACAATATTAATAAATAAATCGTACTTACTTATTCAGTAAATCTTGATGAATTACTCACGAAATATTAAAGGGTCCAGCTTCACTCGTGACCGTCTCTTGTCAAAAGTTTCCAATGGGAAGAGGCGGAGTCTGAAGAGGAGCGTAGGCACGTTTACTGACGTACAATATAAATATGTGAACCTGGGCCACAAAACCAGCCATAAGGGTCAATTCTTTGACATTGAGATGTATACATCATCTGAAAGCTGCATAAATAAGCTTTCCATTGATGTGTGGTTTGTAAGGATAGGACAATTTGGCCCGAGAAACGACTATTTGAAATCTGAGGGTGCAAAAAAAATCTAAATATTGAGAAAAATCGCCTTTAAAGTTGTCCAAATGAAGTCCTTAGCAACATTTATTACTACTAATAATAAATGTTTGATATATTCACGGTAGGAATCTTGGAACATAATATCCTAATGATTTTTGGCATAAAAGATAATTAGATTATTTTGACCCATACAATGTATTTTTGGCTATTGCCACAGATATACTTATGACTGTTTTTGTGCTCAGAGTTGACCAATACACCATAGTAGACGCTATAGTATTGTATTGTTAGTACAATGGTACTTTCCAGGTTGTTTTATCACATATATTTCTTACATAGGACTATTTCAATGCATTTTAAAGGATGAGGTTCAACCAAATGCTGCAATAATACAAATGAATATGATTACAATGTCCCAGAAATATCATAAATGGTTATCATTCAGTGCCATGGAAACGGTCTAATACCATCACTACTACCATTATTTTTCAAACTCGCTTTCCGTGTAGATGGGGTGTCATTTATGGTAATTTAACAGCATTTCAAGAAAATGGCTTAAATTCTCGAAAACAAGGAAGCAATTTTGAAATCTGCTATCTTAATACTCAGAAAGAAGAAGAAAAACATGCACGGAAAAAGCTAAAATTAACAAATGAGGAACTAACATTACATTTGTGGTTAACACCATGAAACACTTCAGCTGCATGCGACGCCATTTCTACAGTGATTACAGATTAACACACATGCCATATTTCATATTGCATGGTAAATGTCTATTTTGGGTAAACGTGCACAAAGTTAAAAGCAACAAATATAACTTTGCGGTTTGCAAACCCTGTAATTTGGGCTGGTCCTTGTGCTGAGCAGATCCAAGGGTTTGAGTCACACGTCTTCCCCGGTTCGTTCTTCAGAAAAAGTTCCACTAACCGAGAAACACTGAACGGTCTCTGACTGTGAACTTGACAAAAATCTTTAAAAACGTCTTTAAAACGAATGTTATCAGTCAATAAGGTGTTTAATCAACAGCATAAATCGTTTTGATCAAATATAATCATGTTACTCTGTGCATCACAACTTCAGAAAATCTAATTCACAAAAATGTCACAATTCAGATGTAATGCAAATGCTTCTCTCACAGTCCAGTGCTTGTGCCTTTCACATATGAATATGACAGATGCTGAACGAAGCAAAAAGTGTGCATAAATGCTGATTCGGCAACAGTTAGGCCTACATTAGTCCATGAATAAAGAGGATGCCATCCAAACCTGCTAAATATTTTTAAATAACAGGATATAAATAACTCTCAGTTTAAGAGAAGCATCTTAATATTTATTTTAAGGGTTTTTGCTTTTATAGAACAGGATGGGAAACGGGGTTGTGATCAGGAAATGACATACAGGCCAGATTCAGACTCGGGTCAGCCAGCATAAGTCACATTTCCAGCACTAGTAGTCTCATCTTAATTATTACAAGTGGTTCACACAACTCGTGCGCTATATTCCTAGTCTTCTTAAAGGGATAGTTCACCCAAAAATGACAATTCTTTCATTAAAAGAATGTGCTGCGTAACACGAGAATGAACCTCATTGGTTCTTGAGAAGCTCAAACGTGAGGCGTAACACGAGAATGAACCTCATTGGTTCTTGAGAAGCTCAAACGTGATGCGTAACACGAGAATGAACCTCATTGGTTCTCGAGAAGCTCAAACGTGATGCGTAACACCAGCATGAACCTCATTGGTTCTCGAGAAGCTCAAACGTGAGGCGTAACACGAGAATGAACCTCATTGGTTCTCGAGAAGCTCAAACGTGATGCGTAACACGAGAATGAACCTCATTGGTTCTCGAGAAGCTCAAACGTGATGCGTAACACGAGAATGAACCTCATTGGTTCTCGAGAAGCTCAAACGTGATGCGTAACACGAGAATGAACCTCATTGGTTCTCGAGAAGCTCAAACGTGATGCGTAACACGAGAATGAACCTCATTGGTTCTCGAGAAGCTCAAACGTGATGCGTAACACGAGAATGAACCTCATTGGTTCTCGAGAAGCTCAAACGTGAGGCGTAACACGAGAATGAACCTCATTGGTTCTCGAGAAGCTCAAACGTGAGGCGTAACACGAGAATGAACCTCATTGGTTCTCGAGAAGCTCAAACGTGCTGCGTAACACGAGAATGAACCTCATTGGTTCTCGAGAAGCTCAAACGTGCTGCGTAACACGAGAATGAACCTCATTGGTTCTTGAGAAGCTCAAACAGGCTGCGTAACACGAGAATGAACCTCATTGGTTCTTGAGAAGCTCAAACGTGATGCGTAACACAAGAATGAACCTCATTGGTTCTCGAGAAGCTCAAACGTGAGGCGTAACACGAGAATGAACCTCATTGGTTCTCGAGAAGCTCAAACGTGAGGCGTAACACGAGAATGAACCTCATTGGTTCTCGAGAAGCTCAAACGTGATGCGTAACACCAGCATGAACCTCATTGGTTCTCGAGAAGCTCAAACGTGAGGCGTAACACGAGAATGAACCTCATTGGTTCTTGAGAAGCTCAAACGTGATGCGTAACACGAGAATGAACCTCATTGGTTCTCGAGAAGCTCAAACGTGATGCGTAACACGAGAATGAACCTCATTGGTTCTCGAGAAGCTCAAACGTGATGCGTAACACGAGAATGAACCTCATTGGTTCTCGAGAAGCTCAAACGTGAGGCGTAACACGAGAATGAACCTCATTGGTTCTCGAGAAGCTCAAACGTGCTGCGTAACACGAGAATGAACCTCATTGGTTCTCGAGGAGCTCAAACGTGCTGCGTAACACGAGAATGAACCTCATTGGTTCTCGAGGAGCTCAAACGTGCTGCGTAACACGAGAATGAACCTCATTGGTTCTCGAGGAGCTCAAACGTGCTGCGTAACACGAGAATGAACCTCATTGGTTCTCGAGGAGCTCAAACGTGATGCGTAACACCAGAATGAACCTCATTGGTTCTCAAGAAGCTCAGATGTGCGGTGTAACTCGAGAATGAACCTCATTTTGAGAGCATAGATTGACTCGATTAAGGCATTTGCAGTGCTTAACTGGGAGTGGGCGGAGCTAACAAGATTTTTTGGCACATGTTGCATGTTTCACTCTCTGATTGGTGTAATTTTCTGTACAGCATCATGGGTAATGTAGTTTTCTACCAGGAACTCCGCTGTTAAACAATTATTTAAAAAAATAAGATGAAATCCAGCAGAAGAAAATATAATAGATTAACAACCTCATAGCTCACAGTGTTTCTGTCTTTAAAGGTGTATAAGTCATGAAGAAAATGAGTTCCGGAACCGACTGTTGTGTTTACAATAGAGTGCAGAGATCGGTGACTCAAAGACTAAACTATCTGAGTATCAAATAAAACATTAGTCATAAATTTTCATGAGATTTTCCTGTTGCACAATGTCCTACATCTGGTGTGCGAGTAACATGTGACAACAAACAAAAGTGCTTACTTAAACTCCAAGGAACTTTGAGTTTCCTGTGTTTGTACTTATGCATTTTAGTTTCAAGCTCACCCACATGAAAAGCGAGGGACCTTTTCAGAACATCATTTGGAGCGACAAAACATTTCATAAGCAAGAAAACGAGTGTTCAGATCAGTGCATGAAGCAGCAATGGACAGAGAAGGTAAATCCATAACGCTTTTAGTGCGTGTCCGCCCCCCCGCTGCTGAAGAGGGTCCTCGAGGTCGCATCTCTCGCCCTGATACCCGCTATAACACTGGCACTGAAAGTCTTCACTCATCCGCCGCTGCTCTTCCTCACTCACTGCTCCCTTCACCCTCAGGTCACTCCCCTGGCCAATGATTGTGTGTGTCTGAGGGTCAAGATGGAGGTATGTGTCCGAGTCGGGATGTCTGCGCTGACACCGGCCGTGGAAACTGCACAGGAAGCGGCTGCATTGCTCGGTTGCCGTGGTGACGTTAAGGAGGTATCGGCCCAGTGGACCCCGCAAGAACTGGTTTATACTGGAACAACTGGCCTGAATGAGGAAAATAATAAAGAGATGATCAACATAACACATAATATGAATCTAATATAAACAACAGAAGCACTAATAAATATAGCTGCAAGCAGCCATTAAAGGGTTAGTTCACCCAAAAATGAAAATTCTGTCATTAATTACTCACCCTCATGTCGTTGGACACCCGTCAGACCTCCGTTCATCTTCAGACACAAATGAAGATATTTTAGTGTAAATCTGATGCTCTGAAAGGCCTCCATTGGCTCAATGCACTTTACACTCTCAAGACCCATAAAAGGCACTAAAGACGTCGTTACAAAGTCCATCTCACTACAGTGGTTCTACAATAACTTTATGAAGCGACGAGAATAGTTTTTGTGCGCAAAAAAACCCTAAATAACGACTTACATAGTGATGACGATTTCAAAACACGGCATCATGAAGCTTCGAAGCGTTAAGAATCAGTGAGCCGATTCAGCAGTTTGAATCGCCAAATTTCAGCAGTTTGACACGCGATCCGAATCATGATTCGGCTCAGTGATTCATAACGCTTCGAAACTTCATGAGGCCGTGTTTTGAAATCGTCATCACTATGCAAGTCGTTATTTAGGGGTTTTTTTGCTCACAAAAACTATTGTCGCCGATTCATAAAGTTATTGTAGAGCCACTGTAGTGAGATGGACTTTGTAACGACGTCTTTAGTGCCTTTTAAGGGTCTTGAGAGTGTAAAGTGCATTGAGCCAATGGAGGCCTTTCAGAGCATCAGATTTACACTAAAATATCTTCATTTGTGTCTGAAGATGAACGGAGGTCTGACGGGTGTCGAACGACATGAGGGTAAGTAATTAATGACAGAATTTTTATTTTTGGGTGAACTAACCCTTTAACGGGGCCAAGCGCAACAGAAGCAAACAAGGAAGCTAGCAGCAGACCAACTGAACAAATGAGTGAAGACATTTGAAGCAAAAACGTTGAAACACCACATTAAAACATTGAGTTGTATAGTGCCAATGTCAGGTTTTGTTCTATTATAGCACCACCAAGAGGCACAATCCTACAATTTTTTATGTGTCATCGGAGTGAGCCCATACACGTGTGTGTCAATTTTGGTGAAAATATCTCATTTTATTTTGGAGTTATAGACATTTATATGAAAAAACATGTAAAAGATGACTGACACCTGAGTTTGATTGGATTTTACTACCCCTTACTATCAATATTTTGACATTTTGGCTGAAATATCACGCTATCGACCTATGTTTCCGATTTTCTGGCGCTGGTTTCGTCTCGATCGGACTAGCGGTTTCGAAGATATCAGGTAACGTTTTTTAAGCGCTAAATTACCGCGCTGCACAAACCACACGCCGAAACCTGGCAAGTCTGGTATCGTTGGACTCGGCAAGGATTCAGAAGACTAAAAAAGTTAGTCCCACGAAAATAAGTCAACCCCACCCAAAGTTAAAAGCGTTTGGGGAAAAAATTATCCACTAGGTGGCGCTGTTTCAAAACTTCTCAGGCTACTTTAGGACATCGTGCTGATGACCCAAACCGAGTTTCGTAACAATCCGTTCATGCGTTAATAAAATACAGCATTTTAGCACATAATTCAAAATGGCCAACAGTCAAAATGGCCGATATGGTAAAATTGGATATCAGACGACTCGGCATATTTTATGATATTTGGACAAACGGTTAAGAAGTTATAAGCAAAAATAGCTATTTTTTGTATCTCCGGACCAGTAGGTGGCGCTGCGCCGAAACGCTGCATGTTGCCTCAGGTCATGCTTGTGATGACTTGTACCAAGTTTGGTTTGAATACAATAAAGTGTTGCGGAGATATTGCCTTAAGTGTGTTTTTGCAAGCGTTACATAAAATTTGTTTGTGTGTTAATCGAAAACGATTTGACGAATCAACTTGAATTCCATGTTTTTTGTCAGCACTATCTGGAGATGATCTGGTTAAATTTTCGTGCAAATCGGACCAACGGC
Source organism: Gobio gobio (assembly GCF_949357685.1). Classification (NCBI taxonomy): domain Eukaryota; kingdom Metazoa; phylum Chordata; class Actinopteri; order Cypriniformes; family Gobionidae; genus Gobio; species Gobio gobio. The sequence continues at coordinate 3,349,792 of NC_137110.1, read as the reverse complement.
CTAGGAGGAGTTCGAAAAAGTTGGGTTTCGGTTCATTAAAAATGGCGGGAAAATTTTCATGACGGAAATGACATCATAGGGTGCAATCGAATCGGCTTGAGCCAAGGAATCAGAGGAAAAAAGGATTTCGGGTTCAAAAGTTATTAGCAAAAATATGAGTCAAACTTTGGACAGGTGGTGGCGCTAGAGGGATTGAGTTAGAGACTCCAAAATGGGTGTGTTTACTATTGGTAATGACCTCTATCAGTGTACCAAATTTCATAATTTTCCCGCAAACGGTTCTATGGGCTGCCATAGACTTCCATGGCGGAATAATAAGAAATCTAACGGTTTCAAGAGGGGCTCCGCACCTTCGGTGCTTGGCCCCTAATTATTCTCTTTATGGCGAGCAGGGCGGGGCTGAGAGCCGTGGGAACGGAACACTTGGTTGTTTATGTTTATTTTGTGATTAAAGAGGTTTAGTTTTATTCTTTCATAATGTTTCCTGTGGTGCACTTATGATGTTAGTATGATTTTTATATTTTTAAAAAATTGTCAATTTAGAAATAAACAGCATTTTAGCCTCTGATTTGAATGCTATGTTTGATGGGGCGTGTCTGCTGTGAGACTTCAGTGTAAACGCCCACTGTTGTGATTGGCCGCCGTGAGACTTCAGTGTAAACGCCCACTGCTGTGATTGGCTGCTGTGAGGCTTCAGTGTAAACGCCCACTGCTGTGATTGGCTGCTGTGATTGGCTGCCGTGAGACTTCAGTGTAAACGCCCACTGCTGTGATTGGCTGCTGTGATTGGCTGCCGTGAGACTTCAGTGTAAACGCCCACTGCTGTGATTGGCTGCTGTGAGACTTCTGTGTAAACGCCCACTGCTGTGATTGGCTGACATCTTTGCATATGAAATCGCTAGTATTAAATGTGGAACCCTCTCGAAAACATTTAGCACATTTTTACTATTACAGCTCTCAAGGTTAACTAATCATGAAAAGTGTTGATTATAGCATTATATTTACTGTATATATAATCAAAGTCTGCGACTGATTTCCCAAAGAATCCACAGTGAAATGTAGCGAACACACATAAATAATGCTCAACTGAGACATTCACATTGATGAGAATAAATACGCTTTAGGATCCTTTGGAAGGTGATGTTATTTTTAGTTTCGCTCTTCTCTCCTCGTCATCTCACTAACACTCCAGTGGGCGGGGCCAAAGTAGGCACATCCCACAATGAGTCGTTCTCTGGGCTTGGCAACAATAAAAGCAGTTTTTGGACTAACAAGGAAGTTGCAGGATACTCTTATAGTATGATGACCTGAGCCTTTAACTTCATTACAGTTATTATTACCATAGGAACCCCTTAACAAGGACTATTAATGATTAAAATAATATATAATGTGATGTGTGAATGCTTACATTGCTGCTGGCATAATTGGCATCGCCCCAGAATACGATACCAGCTGCGCCCAGGGCCACACTTTCCCCAATGGTGGACACCAAATCCATCTGCACAAACACAAATAAGGCACTCAGTGATTGGATCTCGGACATTGCTGTGAGTTGAGGCCACAAATAATGAATGGGTACAATTTTGTAACAGCATCTTGGAAACAATCTGGAAGGAAATCAGCTGGAACGGTGTGGTGGGGCGGTGGCACCGAAAACATGACCAGCACCCTTCCTGTTCCACTGCACACAAACACACATAATACAGAGATAAAGAGCAGGAATTATGAGTATGCAAGGAAGAGCGTTGTGATAAACCACACAAAGGCCATACACACAATACACTCGCTGTAATCTTGACTCAAACAGAGCAGTTATGAAAGATGTCACATTTTCAGATGAATCATATACTTGTCTCTGCATATTTACCTACAGAAGTAAGTATTTTAACAACAACAAAAAGTAATCTTGTTTTAACCCTTAAATCACCCCTCAAGTAGGGTTTACGTTTGTCAGATAGACCCCAAACATTTACAGAGGAAATATAATTTTTTTACATGGAAAACGATGTATAATTTGTTTTTATTTAGAAAGAAAGTGCAATGACCACATATATCCAGCAGAGGTCCATAGGGACTTCATTTTCACTTCATTAATTGTGTGTGTGTGTGTGTGTGTGTGTGTGTGTGTGTGTGTGTGTGTGTGTGTGTGTGTGTGTGTGTGTGTGTGTGTGTGTGTGTGTGTGTGTTTACATGCATGTAGCATTTGTGCTCTAGTATTAGTTGAATTGTTGATTGTAATTGGCAATTTCTATAAACATGCTCTCTGTTGCAGTCACACACGCGCGCGTGTGCGTGCGTGCGTGTGTGAGAAAGTTCGTTCCACTTTGTGTTTATGCTCTAGGACCAGACCTTGATTTAAATGTAGAAATTTACAGATTTATACTGGATTTATTGGAAAAAAAATTTGACAATCAAATAAATATATATTTTTTACATTTTTCCATCATTACCAAAATCTAAAAAATGCCCCAGACACCTGTGTGTGTGTGTGTGTGTGTGTGTGTGTGTGTGTGTGTGTGTGTGTGTGTGTGTGTGTGTGTGTGTACATGCTAGTTCCATGTTGCATTTGTGCTCTAGTATTAGTCCTTCATTTATGTATGGCAATTTGTCAGATTTATGCCAGTTTTGTTGATTTTATTTGCCAATTTCTATACAAATGCGCTCTGTTGCAGTCACACAAGTGTGTGTTTGTGCACGCATGTGCGTGTGTGTATATGAGATAGAAAGTTCATTCCACTTTGTGTTTATGCTCTAGGACCAGACCTTGATTTAAATGTAGACATTTTCAGATTTAAATTGGATTTTGTTTTATTTTTGTGACAAACAAAGGGAAAAAAAAATAGTTTTTCAGTTTTCCATTCATTTTCAATCTGACCCCGAGGACCTTCAATGGAAATTTTTTTTTTTACACACCTTTTAGAACCACCAAATCAAGCCCAGATTTTTTGTGCATGTTTAGATAGATTATTTAGGAAAAGTCACAGAGTTTTAAAAAAAACTTTTTTTAAAATAAAGGAAAAGTCCAGTGGGGTCAGCTGGACCCCAAGGGGTGATTAAGGGTTAAAGATGATTTGTTTGTGTGTGCATAAAACCTGAAGATCTTTAGGGGGAAGAAAACAGCTGGGCGTGTGAACTTTACTAACGCACACAATAGAAGAAATATTCGCAGACACTCAGAAGACGTCTCTTTGGCAACTGGACAAACCGTGTGGAGAGTCACTGGCAGTTGAATGGAGGACTTTGTCCTTTAAGGTCAACCTTTATTTCCGCACATTCTGGTACATGTCAGAGGTCAGTTGAAGGCTCTATGGAGAGATTTTGCATAAGTTGTATTGGCTCTTTGCAAATGTTACTGAGCACTGCTACCTAAGCAACTGTTGCTTTTGCTCTAAATCTGTCTTTGAATTGGTTTAAATGAACAGAATTATCCCAAATTATGGTAAAATGCTGCTCCCATGAACTTTTACAAATCTTGGATAAAACTGTCATCTCTCATTCCCAAAACTGGTAGAGCAGTTCAAGCCCTCTTTAAATAAATGTATTGAAATATATGTATAATATATACAAATTTTATTATATTTATTTACGTTTACAATATTTACTTACATTTATTTAAAGAGGGCTTGAACTGATGCTCTACCAGTATATTTGGGAATGAGCGATGACAGTTTTATCCAAGTTTTGTAAAAGTGCATGGGAACAGTATTTTACCATAATACTGGGATAATTCATTAATTTTTTTATTTTGGATAAATGCATTTATAAAATGTAAACATACTAATTTAAATGTTAATTAATTTGCATAATGATTCAGATTATTAAAGCCATAGTAAAAAGTTAATAAATAGTAATTTAACCATCTCTTTTTGAAGAAAAAAAAAAATGAAGTGTTACTCTTAATTCCAGCATGCATAGAAACTTTTTTTTAACCATTTTTGGTTGTCCTGCAATTTTGCATAAAATCACACCAAAATCAGTTAAATGTAGTAACAAGATAAAGGGCAAATGGAAAGTCCACTCATCAGATGTTTCTCTGGGCGTTTTCACTCCTGAAAGTCCACACCCAGGTCCAAACCAAAGTTCATGTTTTGATACGTTTTATACATTCTGTTAGTTTTGGTTTGGTTTCACGTTGCAATTATGCGAGAGCAACTTTACATGACACACTTGTGTCCACTCGTCTTCATCATGTGGGCGGCATCTGGACATTGATTGGTTTGTAAATGGACGAGCGTCTGACCTCAGCGCCTTTGACAAGAGTGAATGAACGGACGCATATCGTTGCCACTAGTGAACAGTGGCATTGCTGGACTTTTTCTTATTGTTTCGTTTAAAAGTGGACATTTCAAGCTTTCTATACACATATTCCTCATGTCTGTGAGGCTGAGTTTGGGTTTATTTATGAGACGTGTTCAAGAGCAATGCTAGTGATCGCTCAGACGCCTCCATGTCACGATTATTGTCTGCTGTATTTGCTTCTTATTTATTAAATCCAGGCAATTGGCTGATGAAACATTGATTAAAATTAAGATATGATTTATATAAAACGAAATGAACTTTATAGAAAGGCTTTCTACAAAACAAAACTTAAAAGGATAGTTCATCCAAAAATGAAAATTAGCCCATGATTTACTCTCCCTCAAGTCATCCGAGGTGTGCATGACATTCTTCTTTCAGACAAATAAAATCTGAGTTATATTAAAAATGTTCTGGCTAATCCAAGCTTTATAATAGCAGTAATAGTTGCTCTGTTTTTGAAGTCCATAAAAAATGCATCTGTCCGTCATATAACTGCTCCACACGTCATATAACTGCTCCACTCCTTCTGAAGCGAATCGACGCATTTGTGTTAGAAAAATATCCATATTTAAAAATGCATTTCATTTTTTTCTGTGGCTCTGCATCAGCCGTCCCCACGCCATCACTTCCGGCGAATAAGGTCAAAATACCGTCAAAATACCGACCAATCATCGATATATACATAGATTCCTCATTAATGCCTGCGTGGACCGGTATATATATATATATATATCTATCTTTGATCGCGCCAGTATTTTGACCTTATTCGCCGGAAGTTATGGCGCTGGGAATACTAGATGACATTCATCTGATAAGAGGTAAAAAAATACTGTTGGGTTTCTCGCAGAAACTGATGGTTTCATGTCTTAAGACATCAATGTGTCCCCACGAGCCGCATGGGTTAATAAGGATTCGTATGTCTATGTGTTTTTACTCTCATACTCTAAAATATCTCCATTGACATCATCATACGACTATCACACTGTTAAAAATCTTCATTTGTGTTCTACTGAAGAAACAAACACACCTACATCTCTGATGCCCTGGGGATAAGCAGATAAACATAAACATTTCGTTTTTGGGTGAACTATCCCTTTAAGAAAGTGGTTAAAATAATTTCCGACCTTCCGTCTTCTGACATATTGCGCATCTTTTCACTTTTCATAATCAATATAGCCGAGATGAAATTGAAAAATAACATTATAATATTTAAACATAAACAGGAACTTCCTGTAAATGCTCTGAAAGTCCAAACCATACAGGTAATGCTTTCACACTAGAAACCAACCAAACCTTTGTTTAGTTTGATCCGGACTGAGACGACCAGATTTCGTCTGTTTGGTCTGGACCGTGGTCAGGGGAGGTTTCACACCTGTAATTTTGATTCGGATCAAACTGAAAGTCAGAAAATCCGGACCAAACAAAGTAGGTGTGAAAGGGCCCTCTAATAATCTAACCATCACAGAAGTGTCTCAAACAATGCTCAGGTTTAAAATTCTGTCGGCATTTATTCATTATAAGTCACTTTATTTATATAGTGCTTTTAACAATGCAGATTGTTTCAAAGCAGCTTCACAGTGTTAAACAGGAAAATAATGCAACAATTTGATTCAGCCGTACAGCCATTCTGGAGAAAAACAGTCATCAGTTCATTTCAATTATCATGCAGTGACAGTGTGGGCTTTAGATCAGTAATTTAGTTTATATAGTTAATTTAGTTTAATAATTAGATTTATTTGGATATTTAGTTGAAAAATTATAAGACTTTCATTCATCTTCAGATCACAAGATATTCTGATGAAATCGGAGCGATTTCCGTCCCTCCATTGACAGCTGCACTTCAGAAAGTGCATAAAGAGCTCATAAAACTAATCCATATGAATTAAGTGAATTTTCTGAAGAGACTCGATCGCTTTATATGATATATAAAGTGATCGATTATATTTAATGTGTGAACTAACCCTTTAATTTCACCTTACATAAGAATAAACCCAATACCACTTTTGGAGGTTCAGCAATTTTGCCGAAAATCACACTCAGGGTTCCCACTCTTTTTCAGCAACCATTTTCCAGTACTTTTCCAGGACATTTTCAATTTTACTACGGCAAGAATAAAAGACAAGGATCATGCCAAATATTGCTTTCTAAGTCTTTAAAAGCCGTACAGTTTATTACCATTACTTAACAATCCAGCATTTTTCAATACGAGCTCTTAATCATACATAATGACTATGGAAGCTTGTTTACACCACAGAATAGAAAGAAAAGGTAATTGTGACTTTTTATCTCGCTATTCTGACTCTCTCGCAATTGCGAGTTTACATCTTTGTGATATAAACGCAAAAATTGTCGCAATTCTTTTTTCCTCAGAATTGGACTTTATAACTTGCAATTGCAGTTTAGATCTCGCAATTCAGAGAAAAGAAGTGCAAGATTTAAACTCGCAACTGCGCAAAAAAGTCAACTGTGAAGAAAAGTTCAGAATTGCGAGTTTATATCACGCAATTCTGACTATATCTTGCAATTCTGACTTTATAACACACAAATGTGACTTTATATCAGAATTATGTGATTAGGTAGCAGCTTACTAGGGGTGGTGAAAAAAATCGATTATCGATTAATCGCGAGTATGTTATGGACGAGTATGAATCGATAATTAAATTTTCAAAAATCGATTTTTTTATTTATCTAAACCTGACACTACCACCGTGTGTGTGTGTGTGTGTGTTCATTAGATGAATGTAAATCTGTCGTTAATGCTGAGATGATTCTGAGGGAACACTCTAGAAATCCTCCCGCCTCGCCTCCTCTGGAGCTCAGGCACATTAGCGCGTTAGCACGGCTCAGATTCGCGCACAAACGCCGAATAAACGCCTTCAATCCGCAGATTTATGAGCGCGTCAGATGAGCGAGCGCGACACACATTGACGCGCACATTCGCGGGAATAAAGCCGATCCTGAGGACGCGATGAGCGGATCACACACACACACACACACCCGGACTCATACTGGAAACACACACAACGCCACACTAAAGCAGCACAGATGTCTGATAACGGGATGTGTTTACCGGACAGGCCCGTCTGATCTCCCTGGGCTCGAGTCCCGCGCTCCGCTGCACCGACCCGCGGCTCCCGCTCACGGAACCGAACGGGCCTCGACACTCCTCCGACACGAACGCGTTTTTCTTCTGTCGTTTTTTCCCCTTTTGTCTTTCTCACGTCAGGAAACGAACGAGAGGAGCTCGAGCGGTCCACGCGCGCACCGCATCCATCACGCACACTCTTGACATTTTGTCACTGTGTTCTACAGTACAGTATATAAGCTGAAGCTACAGTAAGTTGTTCAAAAATGTTCATTTTGTGTTCTTAATGATTAAATTGGACAATTTTCTTCTAGAAAGACAAGGTGTTTAGGTGGAGAAAAAACTTCTTCTTTACCTTGACATGTTTCGACTGCAACCTGCAGTCTTCCTCCACCTGAACACGTTGTCTTTCTAGAAGAAAATTGTCCAATTTCTACAGTATGTTGGTTCTGATCTACTTCCTAAAGGAAATAAGCCTTTCATTTATTTGTTATTGTTTAGTTCAACTTGATGAGTCACAACACAATGTGATGTATTCATTTCTGTGTAACTACACGACACGTGCTTTGAGTTGTTGTTACTCAATAAAAGAGTTAAGTAATTCAGTAGTTGACCTTTTTTTTATACTGCAATCACTTTGTAGTGTATTTTCGTTTACTGTTGTGAAATGGAAAATCAATAATCGCTAATCGAGAATCGTTAATAATCGACTGTAATCGAATCGGGACTTCAATAATCATAATCGAATCGGGAAATCAGACAGATTAACCACCCCTACAGCTTACGAGTTAACATTCACTGCACACATTTGAGCAGTTATAGCATTAGCTAACGGCTGCAAGTGGCAACACAAGACTAAACATCATTATTCAAAATACTACTCACACGTATCAAACTCAGCATTCCTGAACATGTGCTTCTGCAACTAGCGCTAATTGTTTGGGCCAGCGATAAACTCTTATACTCGGCTAAAGAAATAACTTTTTTTTTAAAGAATTTTCCCAGACGACAACAAGATTTTCCAGGACATTTTACATTTTCTCTCATTTTCCATGTGTTTTCCAGGACTGGAAAATTTGTCATCAATTTTCCAGGTTTTCCAGGAAGAGTGGGAACCCTGACACTGTTGTTGACCGATGTCCGAGTTTGCAACGGTCACTAAGGGCTTGATTTTGTTCAATGCAAATGTCTGTGCTTTCTGCAAACTCACCTCTGTCAGCAATTCCAGCTCATTGTTATACGTCGGGCGGCTGTAGACAAAAACAGGACGTGCCAGTCCCTCTCCCACCGATGCCAATCTCATTCCCTCTTTCACCCGGTTTCGGACAAACTGGCGGCCGAAGGATGTTGACCGCAACACAGAGCCCATGTATATGGAAGGAAACAGGGCTGTGCTTTCATTCCACAGCCACTTCAGCTGCTCGTTCCGGGCCACTTCCACATCCGGGCAGCGGCCCGTGTAATTCTCCAGGCTGTTGCGATAGTCGTGGTTGTAGCAGTCCGGAAAGAGGTAGAATCCCCACAGCTGGTTGGGACGCAAGCTTTTGGCCAGCCGTAACGTCTCTAGCATGAATATCCGGCTGGACATTTCAAACTCCTGCTGGGCCAGTTTCTTGATCTGGATGGGAGTCCGGTCCGGGTTTTTCTGGGCCACTAAGCGCTGTGACTGGCTCTTGTATACGTCTTTGGCGTCCCAGTTACGCATCCACAGCGGACGCCATTCCTCCCAGTCGATGACGGCCAGACCTCGTGCGAACGGGTCGCGAATGTACTTCTGGATTCCCTCTGGCATCTGCTCGCGGTGGAGCGTGAGGCTGGCGAGCTGCGGTAGTCCACCATTGATGGCGGTGCCGTGCTCAAAGTATGGATACAAGCCCAGCCGGTCTTTGTAGAACATGGTGAGGTTCTGCCTGGTGAAGCCCTCGTTAGGAGACGCCACGATCTGAAACTGATCGAGCTGGAAGTGGACTTTGTGGCGAGGCCTGCAGTCTTCGGTCGGGGCGTTCCAGACCAGAACCAGCGGCTTCTGAGGGTAAAGAGGCCAGATGGTGGGCTTCAGGTCTTCAGCCGGAGTTAGATGACCCAGAGCCAGTGGGACCAACAAGCAGATTCTCCAATTAAGCTGGATCCAGTGCGCCATGACTTCAGTCGTTCACAATAAGAGCCTGGGGGGAAAAAAAGTCACATTTCTAATTAGGGATCGACCGATATGGATTTTTTAGTGCCGATGCCGATACCGATTTTTTTTCATCAGCCTTATGTGGCGTTCACACCGGACGCAATTCGCGCGAATAATTACTTATATACATTACTTATACTTTTTTTCATGAAGCTTTTTTCATGAAGCTTCGAAGCGTTATGAATCAGTGAGTCGAATCAGCGGTTTGAATCGCCAAATTTCAGCAGTTTGGCGGTTTGACACGCGATCCGAATCATGATTCGACTCGCTGATTCATAACGCTTCGAAGCTTCATGATGCCGTGTTTTGACATCGTCATCACTATGCAAGTCGTTATTTAGGGTTTTTTTGCGCACAAAAACTATTCTCGCTGATTTATAAAGTTATTGTAGAACCACTGTAGTGAGATGGACTTTGTAACGATGTCTTTAGTGCCTTTTAAGGGTCTTGAGAGTGAACCGTGCCATTGAGCCAATGGAGGCCTTTCAGAGCGATCGGATTTACACTAAAATATCTTCATTTGTGTTCCGAATACGAACGGAGGTCTTACGGGTGTCGAACGACATGAGGGTCAGTCATTAATGACAATTTAAATTTTTGGGTGAACTAACCCTTTAATATGCGCGAGGACGGGAGAGCATGAGAGTTTGAAGACGGTGAGAGCTGCCCTGTGGACGCCTGTCTGTAAATAATGCAGGGGGAAAAAAATATCGGCGAAAGCAGCAGCCTTATATCGGCCGATGCTGATACACGTAAAAATCACAAATATCCGCCCGATATATCGGCCGGACGATATATCGGTCTATCACTATTTCTAATTACAGCTAATTCTGATCTAGGGATGTAAACGGTTTAGGGCTGTCAAAATTGCTCAAAAATGACGTTCGAATATTCACTCTAAAAAAGCCACGAATTTTCAAACTATTCGAACATCTGGTTGCGCATTTTATCAATGAAGCGCATTACGTCAATAACAGGACAAATTAATACAAAGAGACATAACTACTTATATAGGTAGTCTATTTAAGTTTAAACATATTTGACAACGTATTACCTACACAAAAACAAGTAAATCAACTAATGGCTAAAGACCGCAGACTCGCCCTCGCGCTCTCTGCGCATAACGGTTTAAATGAACAAACACATTTTGAGAGCTGAGTTTTGTGCAAGCAATTTAAGGTCGCGACTCTTGTCCCAAATATAGCAGGCTTCATTCAGTGATTGAAACAAATATTAATATAAGTTTTACAGCATATTATTGAACGCTCCGAGCGAGCTGTGCTGTGGTAAACATGGAACTTTTCCTTGACATGAAACGGTAAATAATCAAACCAGTGGAAGCAGTGCATTTATCCTTCATTCATGCAATATCTCTTCAGTCAGTACCTCGGCTCCATTGCTTGACAGAACTCACTGAAGCCCCATCCACGACACTGATCAAGCTCATGTCCTTACAAATGAACTAAATTAATTTCTCCGTTATGGCCTCTTGTCGTGTTGCAGACACAGAGCTTGTGGCGGGCGATGCAAAGTAAGGCTGGTCCAGTTTGCACATACAAATTAGTTGCTTATATTTACAAAACGAGCCTACAAAAGCATAAAAAAGCCCGTTTAATAAAGAAAAGTTCACGAAACTAAGTGAAAACTCACGAAAGTGTTTAGTGAAATTAGGAAACATTTAGATATCATAAATTGAGTTGTATAAGTTAACGTTACATTTCTACATACATTTTGTTCTCGTGTCACAAGTTATATCAAGGTTTATTTTGATCTGTTTTACATGATTCTTCTGTAGTGTGGTTTTCGGTGAAGTGTACTAAAATAAATATCGTCACCTGTGTACATTAGCCCACTTCTTCTCGACGCTTTTTCCTGATAGTTTATAGAACAATTACTCCGAGTCGCCATCTGTCGTTTCAAAGAAAAGCACAACGCCGAGCGCGTCAAATATAAACGCCTCGTCCGTTTGGGGAGGAGCGCGCGCAGTCAGCGGAGACAGGCCAAAGTACACAAGGCTTCACTCGCAAAGCAGACAGCCACGCCTCTACTACCGCGGGCGTTTTTTCCCCACATTTTTTTATTTATTCGAATATTAATTTTCACCTTCGAAATTCGTTTTTTAAAAACTATTCGAATATATATTCGAATTTAGAATATTCGTTGACAGCCCTAAAACGGTTAATCAATTATCGATTAATTGTCGACAAGAATGTACTCGATTAAATTAAATTAATTGTCCTTTAATTGAACATTGCGAACGCGCGGGCGGCAAGAGACCCGACACAAACTTGCATGCCGGTCAAAACGGAGTGGAGTGTGGGAGCATTTCTAATTAATTAATGATGACAAAAACGCCCATTGTAAACTATGATTAAGTACAACAGCTCTACAAGTTCGCTAAGATACCACCTTCTTAACTTGCATGCAGTCGTGTTGCAGGGAGGAAGTCTGTCGCCTACCATCGCTGCTGTGGTGGGAAGGCGAGTATGACCACAGGAAAGCGGAGGGCATTACTCAGGGGATTTGCGGCATGATCGAAAAAGATATGATGCCAGTCAGCACCACTGATAGTAAGGGATTTAGGGAGTTAATACACTTCATGGAGCCAGGATATAATATCCCTTCTCGAGCGACTATAACTACCCACTTTGAAGCACACTACAAAAACAAGAAGGCTGAGCTAAAAACACAGTTAGCCGCGGCTAATGTGGCTTGTTGGACGGCAACGTTGCTGCTAATGTTCAAGTTTTTCATACAAGTAATTTACCAGATAGATTATTATATGTAGGCTTAATATAGCGTAGGCTAAGCCTACACATATAGATTTTTATTTAAAATTTATTTTATGTTGCTTAAAGGGACGAGACTAAAAGTTAGTTCACCCAAAAATGAAAATTCTGTCATTAATTCCTCACCCTCCTGTCGTTGGACACCCGTCAGACCTCCGTTCATCTTCAGACACAAATGAAGATATTTTAGTGTAAAGCTGATGCTGAGAAAGGCTTCAGATAGGCCTCCATTGGCATTCAGTACATTTACACTCACAAGACCCATAAAAGGCACTAAAAACATCGTTACAAAGTCCATCTCACCACAGTGACTCTACAATAATCTTACGATGCGACGACAATAGTTTTTGTGCGGAAAAAAAAAATCTAAATAACGCCTGAACACATGAATCTGAGTGTGTTGATGATGGGATGGCGTTATTCTGTGTGTTCTCTCGCCGCTGCTATGACACTTGTTCACACTCCAGTGAGAGGAAAGCGCTTCTGCAGAATAAAACCACAAACTAACGCGGATATGATGTCATCAACAGGCCACGCCCACACACAGAATCGCATCTCACGATTTACAAATAGTTGGAAACATTTGGGATATTGTAAGTACTCGACTGAACAAAATACATAACACTGGCCTAGTGGTGTTCGGATTGGAAATGTTACATAGTGCACCTTTAACAGGATGCAATAATAACACACAGTGTAAATGATTATATTTATTACAATTATTAAACGGATGCCACCTTAATGGGAAAATAAAAGCCCTCCCTACACCGACCCAATAAATACTAAATACACTCATTAGGCATTTTATTTACACTTTTAATACATAATGAAATCAAATGGTAATACGCTCAAAATGTAAAAAAAAAACAAAAAAACAATCTACTACTCAACTTTACTGTAAAATATTGCTATTTTAAATCAGCCAAGAGGTCACACCGTGATGTATCGATGTGCGCACGTTTAATATAATAAATGAAAATTTCATTATTTATTAATCAATGATATTATGATTTTGTGTTCTTATTTTAAATAAAGTTGGTTATTATAATACAATGATATTATGTTAAAAACCCAAGTGTTACTGCTATTCCCACTGCTAAAATCCTTTAAATATTATATCTTAGATATCCATGTTATTTATGTAAACATACATTTAGAAAATGCATACAAATAGTATTTTAGTAGGCCTAACACTTTTTTAAGCAACACATTCATAGAAAGACGCGTGATGATATTGCAATGTAAGGCAGAATATCTCATATCTCATGTTTCTCATACAGTAATGGCATTAAATGAAGAGCAAATGGCAGTTTTGCTTATAATCAGATGTTTCTCAGGCAATGTTTACGGTTGTTAAGATGCAATCTTGCCTTTTAATCAGCAATCAGGAGTCAGAGATATCAAAAACTATATCTAAATATATGCGCTCCACATTAATCTTGAAAATTAACTAATATATGTCTATTTTTTCTTCTAATGATGTTGATGTTTAAATAAAACATAACTGAGAACTCAATCCCTTGCGTTACAAAAGAGCAACATATGAGTAATGTGTACTTTGAAACATCCCATGGCACTATTTTTCGAGGAATAATGTAGACTTTTTGTGTGTAAAAAGTGTGTAAAACAATCCGCAGCCCGTTCACATCACCCATAGAGCAACACTCATGAAACCGCGACAACTTTTACATGGAAATGACTCACCTTTGCTAATAAAAACAGCAGTCATTCCCAGATAAATAACTCCATCGCTCCGCTTTCCACGTCGCCTGTTGCCTTCGGGAGCGTTGCGCTGCTTATAACGCGCTCAGATGTGGCGATGTCGCGATGCTCTGAGCGGAATCACATTCTTCATCTGGGACGCTTTTATCTGAGCGGCAGCGCAACAACTTCAAAGCGCCGCTTCCATAAGTTTGTTTCATTGATTCGCTGCATGGGCGTGGCTTATCTGCAGCTCGCTGGGGGCGTGTTTCCTGTATGCAAATGAGTACAGCGTCGACAAGCAGGTCCAAAAGAACGTTTTTTTATTGAATAAACACGCATCATTTAATGAACATACAATAATAAATCAGTAAAAAGAAAACAAATGGAAAAACAATTATCTTTAAAGTGTGACAAGGTCTTCTAGGTTTCTAGTCGCTTAATATAATATAAATTCCCCCCAAAAATTTTTAATTCAGCGGTTGGGTTTTTTTAGCCCAGGGATTGGGTTGTTTTATCACAGGGGTTGGGTTGTTTTAGCCCAGCGATTTGGTTGTTTTAGCCCAGGGATTGGGTTGTTTTATCACAGTGGTTAAGTTTTTTTAGCCCTGGAATTGGGTAGTTTTTGCCCTGTGATTGGGTTGTTTTATCACAGTGGTTGGGTTTTTTTAGCCCTGGAATTGGGTAGTTTTTGCCCAGGGATTGGGTTGTTTTAGCCCAGGGATTGGGTTGTTTTAGCCCAGGGATTGGGTTGTTTTAGCCCAGGGATTGGGTTGTTTTAGCCCAGGGGTTGGGTTGTTTTAGCCCAGCGATTGGGTTGTTTTAGCCCAGGGATTGGGTTGTTTTAGCCCAGCGGTTGGGTTGTTTTAGCCCAGCAATTGGGTTGTTTTAGCCCAGCGGTTGGGTTGTTTTAGCCCAGCAATTGGGTTGTTTTAGCCCAGTGGTTAGGTTGTTTTAGCCCAGCGATTGGGTTGTTTTATCACAGTGGTTGGGTTGTTTTTTCATTGCGGTTGGGTTGTTTTAGCCCAGCGGTTGGGTTGTTTTAGCCCAGGGGTTGGGTTGTTTTAGCCCAGCGGTTGGGTTGTTTTAGCCCAGGGATTGGGTTGTTTTATCACAGGGGTTGGGTTGTTTTAGCCCAGCTGTTGGGTTGTTTTAGCCCAGGGATTGGGTTGTTTTATCACAGGGGTTGGGTTGTTTTAGCCCAGCTGTTGGGTTGTTTTAGCCCAGGGATTGGGTTGTTTTATCACAGGGGTTGGGTTGTTTTAGCCCAGCTGTTGGGTTGTTTTAGCCCAGGGATTGGGTTGTTTTATCACAGCTGTTGGGTTGGTTTAGCCCAGGGGATTTACATTTATCATCCATCACACAGGTTATGTCAATTTTAATATTTGTCCATGTTAATAAATTATGACCTAAAAGTTTTTTTTTTTTTTTATGTTTTTTTAAAAATAAGACTTTTAGGCTCAACAAGGCTGAATTTATTTAATTTAAAATACACAAAAATCTAATATTGTGAAATATGATTACGATTTAAAAAAGCTTTTTTATATTTAAATATATTTTAAGATATAATTCATTCCTGAGATGAAAGCTGCAGTGTCACATGATCCTTCAGAAATCACTCTAATATGAGGATTTGATGCTCAAGAAACATTTATGATTCATATCAGTGTTTACATTTTTTTTTCAGAATTCTTTGATGAATAGAAAGTTCAAAAGAACAGCATTTATTTAAAATACAATCATTTTGAACATTATAAATGTCTTTACTGTCACTTTTGATCACTTTTCTTGCCGAATAAATTTTTTAATTTCTTTTTAAAAAAAAGTGTATAATGTATAATTACAGGAGTTCCACAAGGATGTGATTTGTGTGATGATATTTAATGTGTTTTTTGTGGTGAAGCCAAAGATAAAGTGACGGAGACTTCTTCTAAAAACATGAGAAATCATACCAATCCCGAGCTTTTGAACGTGTATATTTAGCCATGGTTTGGTCTTTATCATGTGATGTTTGAGGATTGGCGTGATGGATATGACATCAGAGTTGGGCTTCCTGACCTCTGACCTCCTGTTCCGCCTCAGGTTCTGCTGACTCATGTGTGCTCATGAAAGAGAGAGGACTTCCTTCCTCAGGTCTGACATCAGCTAGGCAGCGGCAGGAAGCTTTAACAATATGAGAGGAAGTGACCACACACACCCATCCCTGAGCATGAGCAGATCAGAGGCAGAAGTTCCCCTGCTTTATCTCTCCATCTCCACTCCTGTAAGACACTCCCACAGAAACCTTCAGGTCAAAGGTCAACCAGCAGCTTTAGAGGGCAATTTATCTCTAAAAATGCTGTTGGGCAAACTATTGTTTAAAAATGACTGTACTGCTTGAGCTTGCTTAAAAATCTACCCAAAATATGTTGGAAATTAACATTATTAATAAGTTTAATGAATAATAATTCAACAATTAACATTTATTAAATTGCTTATAAATGTTGACATTTAGATTATTATTGTTGCCTCTTGTAATAAAATAGTCAGATTTTTAATTTCCAACCTATTTTGGATTCATTTTAAGCCAGCCATAGTCATTTTTAAACAATAGCTGGGTTAAATAAAACTACCCAATCACTGCTTTAAAACAACCCAATCGCTGGGCTAAAACAACCAAACTGCTGGGCTAAAACAACCCAATCGCTGGGCTAAAACAACCCAATTGCTGGTTTAAAACAACCCAATCGCTGGGCTAAAACAACCCAATCGCTGGGCTAGAACAACCCAATCGCTGGTTTAAAACAACCCAATCGCTGGGCTAAAACAACCAAACTGCTGGGCTAAAACAACCCAATCGCTGGTCTAAAACTACCTAATTGCTGGTTTAAAACTACCCAATTGCTGGTTTAAAACTACCCAATCGCTGGTTTAAAACTACCCAATCGCTGGGCTAAAACAACCCAATTGCTGGGCTAAAACAACCCAATCGCTGGGCTAAAACAACCCAATCTCTGGGCTAAAACGACCCAATCGCTGGTTTAAAACTACCCAATCGCTGGGCTAAAACAACCCAATCTCTGGGCTAAAACAACCAAATTTCTGGGCTAAAACAACCCAATCGCTGGGCTAAAACAACCCAATCGCTGGGCTAAAACAACCCAATCTCTGGACTAAAACGACCCAATCGCTGGTTTAAAACTACCCAATCGCTGGGCTAAAACAACCCAATCGCTGGGCTAAAACAACCCAATCGCTGGGCTAAAACAACCCAATCGCTGGGCTAAAACAACCCAATCTCTGGGCTAAAACTACCTAATTGCTGGTTTAAAACTACCCAATCGCTGGGCTAAAACAACCCAATCGCTGGGCTAAAACAACCCAATCTCTGGGCTAAAACGACCCAATCGCTGGTTTAAAACTACCCAATCGCTGGGCTAAAACAACCCAATCGCTGGGCTAAAACAACCAAATTTCTGGGCTAAAACAACCCAATCGCTGGGCTAAAACAACCCAATCGCTGGGCTAAAACAACCCAATTGCTGGTTTAAAACAACCCAATCGCTGGGTTAAAACAACCCAATCGCTGGGCTAGAACAACCCAATCGCTGGTTTAAAACTACCCAATCGCTGGGCTAAAACAACCCAATCACTGGTTTAAAACAACCAAATCGCTGGGCTAAAACAACCAAATCGCTGGGCTAAAACAACCCAATCGCTGGGCTAAAACAACCCAATCTCTGGGCTAAAACGACCCAATCGCTGGTTTAAAACTACCCAATCGCTGGGCTAAAACAACCCAATCGCTGGGCTAAAACAACCAAATTTCTGGGCTAAAACAACCCAATCGCTGGGCTAAAACAACCCAATCGCTGGGCTAAAACAACCCAATCGCTGGGCTAAAACGACCCAATCGCTGGTTTAAAACTACCCAATCGCTGGGCTAAAACAACCCAATCGCTGGGCTAAAACAACCAAATTTCTGGGCTAAAACAACCCAATCGCTGGGCTAAAACAACCCAATCGCTGGGCTAAAACAACCCAATTGCTGGTTTAAAACAACCCAATCGCTGGGTTAAAACAACCCAATCGCTGGGCTAGAACAACCCAATCGCTGGTTTAAAACTACCCAATCGCTGGGCTAAAACAACCCAATCACTGGTTTAAAACAACCAAATCGCTGGGCTAAAACAACCCAATTGCTGGTTTAAAACAACCCAATCGCTGGGCTAAAACAACCCAATCGCTGGGCTAGAACAACCCAATCGCTGGTTTAAAACAACCCAATCGCTGGGCTAAAACAACCCAATCACTGGTCTAAAACTACCTAATTGCTGGTTTAAAACTACCCAATCGCTGGTTTAAAACTACCCAATCGCTGGGCTAAAACAACCCAATTGCTGGGCTAAAACAACCCAATCGCTGGGCTAAAACAACCCAATCTCTGGGCTAAAACAACCCAATCTCTGGGCTAAAACAACCACATTTCTGGGCTAAAACAACCCAATCGCTGGGCTAAAACAACCCAATTGCTGGGCTAAAACAACCCAATCTCTGGACTAAAACGACCCAATCGCTGGTTTAAAACTACCCAATCGCTGGGCTAAAACAACCCAATCGCTGGGCTAAAACAACCCAATCGCTGGGCTAAAACAACCCAATCGCTGGGCTAAAACAACCCAATCTTTGGGCTAAAACTACCTAATTGCTGGTTTAAAACTACCCAATCGCTGGGCTAAAACAACCCAATCGCTGGGCTAAAACAACCCAATCTCTGGGCTAAAACAACCCAATCGCTGGTTTAAAACTACCCAATCGCTGGGCTAAAACAACCCAATCGCTGGGCTAAAACAACCAAATTTCTGGGCTAAAACAACCCAATCGCTGGGCTAAAACTACCCAATCGCTGGGCTAAAACAACCCAATCGCTGGGCTAAAACAACCCAATCGCTGGGCTAAAACAACCCAATCTCTGGGCTAAAACGACCCAATCGCTGGTTTAAAACTACCCAATCGCTGGGCTAAAACAACCCAATCGCTGGGTTAAAACAACCAAATTTCTGGGCTAAAACAACCCAATCGCTGGGCTAAAACAACCCAATCGCTGGGCTAAAACAACCCAATCTCTGGACTAAAACGACCCAATCGCTGGTTTAAAACTACCCAATCGCTGGGCTAAAACAACCCAATCGCTGGGCTAAAACAACCCAATCGCTGGGCTAAAACAACCCAATCGCTGGGCTAAAACAACCCAATCTCTGGACTAAAACGACCCAATCGCTGGTTTAAAACTACCCAATCGCTGGGCTAAAACAACCCAATCGCTGGGCTAAAACAACCCAATCGCTGGGCTAAAACAACCCAATCGCTGGGCTAAAACAACCCAATCTCTGGGCTAAAACAACCCAATCGCTGGGCTAAAACAACCCAATCGCTGGGCTAAAACAACCCAATCTCTGGGCTAAAACGACCCAATCGCTGGTTTAAAACTACCCAATCGCTGGGCTAAAACAACCCAATCGCTGGGCTAAAACAACCAAATTTCTGGGCTAAAACAACCCAATCGCTGGGCTAAAACAACCCAATCTCTGGACTAAAACGACCCAATCGCTGGTTTAAAACTACCCAATCGCTGGGCTAAAACAACCCAATCGCTGGGCTAAAACAACCCAATCGCTGGGCTAAAACAACCCAATCGCTGGGCTAAAACAACCCAATCTCTGGGCTAAAACTACCTAATTGCTGGTTTAAAACTACCCAATCGCTGGGCTAAAACAACCCAATCGCTGGGCTAAAACAACCCAATCTCTGGGCTAAAACGACCCAATCGCTGGTTTAAAACTACCCAATCGCTGGGCTAAAACAACCCAATCGCTGGGCTAAAACAACCAAATTTCTGGGCTAAAACAACCCAATCGCTGGGCTAAAACAACCCAATCGCTGGGCTAAAACAACCCAATCGCTGGGCTAAAACAACCCAATCTCTGGGCTAAAACTACCTAATTGCTGGTTTAAAACTACCCAATAGCTGGGCTAAAACAACCCAATCGCTGGGCTAAAACAACCCAATCTCTGGGCTAAAACTACCTAATCGCTGGTTTAAAACTACCCAATCGCTGGGCTAAAACAACCCAATCGCTGGGCTAAAACAACCCAATCGCTGGGCTAAAACAACCCAATCTCTTGGCTAAAACGACCCAATCGCTGGTTTAAAACTACCCAATCGCTGGGCTAAAACAACCCAATCGCTGGGCTAAAACAACCAAATTTCTGGGCTAAAACAACCCAATCGCTGGGCTAAAACAACCCAATCGCTGGGCTAAAACAACCCAATCTCTGGACTAAAACGACCCAATCGCTGGTTTAAAACTACCCAATCGCTGGGCTAAAACAACCCAATCGCTGGGCTAAAACAACCCAATCGCTGGGCTAAAACAACCCAATCGCTGGGCTAAAACAACCCAATCTCTGGACTAAAACGACCCAATAGCTGGTTTAAAACTACCCAATCGCTGGGCTAAAACAACCCAATCGCTGGGCTAAAACAACCCAATCGCTGGGCTAAAACAACCCAATCGCTGGGCTAAAACAACCCAATCTCTGGGCTAAAACAACCCAATCGCTGGGCTAAAACAACCCAATCGCTGGGCTAAAACAACCCAATCTCTGGGCTAAAACGACCCAATCGCTGGTTTAAAACTACCCAATCGCTGGGCTAAAACAACCCAATCGCTGGGCTAAAACAACCAAATTTCTGGGCTAAAACAACCCAATCGCTGGGCTAAAACAACCCAATCGCTGGGCTAAAACAACCCAATCTCTGGGCTAAAACTACCTAATTGCTGGTTTAAAACTACCCAATCGCTGGGCTAAAACAACCCAATCTCTGGGCTAAAACTACCTAATCGCTGGTTTAAAACTACCCAATCCCAATCGCTGGGCTAAAACAACCCAATCGCTGGGCTAAAACAACCCAATCTCTGGGCTAAAACGACCCAATCGCTGGTTTAAAACTATTGTCTATTCTGGTCTAAAACTACCTAATTGCTGGTTTAAAACTACCCAATCGCTGGTTTAAAACTACCCAATCGCTGGGCTAAAACAACCCAATTGCTGGGCTAAAACAACCCAATCGCTGGGCTAAAACAACCCAATCTCTGGGCTAAAACAACCCAATCTCTGGGCTAAAACAAGCACATTTCTGGGCTAAAACAACCCAATCGCTGGGCTAAAACAACCCAATTGCTGGGCTAAAACAACCCAATCTCTGGACTAAAACGACCCAATCGCTGGTTTAAAACTACCCAATCGCTGGGCTAAAACAACCCAATCGCTGGGCTAAAACAACCCAATCGCTGGGCTAAAACAACCCAATCGCTGGGCTAAAACAACCCAATCTTTGGGCTAAAACTACCTAATTGCTGGTTTAAAACTACCCAATCGCTGGGCTAAAACAACCCAATCGCTGGGCTAAAACAACCCAATCTCTGGGCTAAAACGACCCAATCGCTGGTTTAAAACTACCCAATCGCTGGGCTAAAACAACCCAATCGCTGGGCTAAAACAACCAAATTTCTGGGCTAAAACAACCCAATCGCTGGGCTAAAACTACCCAATCGCTGGGCTAAAACAACCCAATCGCTGGGCTAAAACAACCCAATCGCTGGGCTAAAACAACCCAATCTCTGGGCTAAAACGACCCAATCGCTGGTTTAAAACTACCCAATCGCTGGGCTAAAACAACCCAATCGCTGGGTTAAAACAACCAAATTTCTGGGCTAAAACAACCCAATCGCTGGGCTAAAACAACCCAATCGCTGGGCTAAAACAACCCAATCTCTGGACTAAAACGACCCAATCGCTGGTTTAAAACTACCCAATCGCTGGGCTAAAACAACCCAATCGCTGGGCTAAAACAACCCAATCGCTGGGCTAAAACAACCCAATCGCTGGGCTAAAACAACCCAATCTCTGGACTAAAACGACCCAATCGCTGGTTTAAAACTACCCAATCGCTGGGCTAAAACAACCCAATCGCTGGGCTAAAACAACCCAATCGCTGGGCTAAAACGACCCAATCGCTGGTTTAAAACTACCCAATCGCTGGGCTAAAACAACCCAATCGCTGGGCTAAAACAACCAAATTTCTGGGCTAAAACAACCCAATCGCTGGGCTAAAACAACCCAATCGCTGGGCTAAAACAACCCAATCTCTGGGCTAAAACTACCTAATTGCTGGTTTAAAACTACCCAATCGCTGGGCTAAAACAACCCAATCTCTGGGCTAAAACTACCTAATCGCTGGTTTAAAACTACCCAATCCCAATCGCTGGGCTAAAACAACCCAATCGCTGGGCTAAAACAACCCAATCTCTGGGCTAAAACGACCCAATCGCTGGTTTAAAACTATTGTCTATTCTGGTCTAAAACTACCTAATTGCTGGTTTAAAACTACCCAATCGCTGGTTTAAAACTACCCAATCGCTGGGCTAAAACAACCCAATTGCTGGGCTAAAACAACCCAATCGCTGGGCTAAAACAACCCAATCTCTGGACTAAAACGACCCAATCGCTGGTTTAAAACTACCCAATCGCTGGGCTAAAACAACCCAATCGCTGGGCTAAAACAACCCAATCTCTGGGCTAAAACGACCCAATCGCTGGTTTAAAACTACCCAATCGCTGGGCTAAAACAACCCAATCGCTGGGCTAAAACAACCAAATTTCTGGGCTAAAACAACCCAATCGCTGGGCTAAAACAACCCAATCGCTGGGCTAAAACAACCCAATCTCTGGGCTAAAACTACCTAATTGCTGGTTTAAAACTACCCAATCGCTGGGCTAAAACAACCCAATCTCTGGGCTAAAACTACCTAATCGCTGGTTTAAAACTACCCAATCCCAATCGCTGGGCTAAAACAACCCAATCGCTGGGCTAAAACAACCCAATCTCTGGGCTAAAACGACCCAATCGCTGGTTTAAAACTACCTAATTGCTGGTTTAAAACTACCCAATCCCAATCGCTGGGCTAAAACAACCCAATCGCTGGGCTAAAACAACCCAATCTCTGGGCTAAAACAACCCAATCTCTGGTCTAAAACTACCTAATTGCTGGTTTAAAACTACCCAATCGCTGGTTTAAAACTACCCAATCGCTGGGCTAAAACAACCCAATTGCTGGGCTAAAACAACCCAATCGCTGGGCTAAAACAACCCAATCTCTGGGCTAAAACAACCCAATCTCTGGGCTAAAACAACCACATTTCTGGGCTAAAACAACCCAATCGCTGGGCTAAAACAACCCAATTGCTGGGCTAAAACAACCCAATCTCTGGACTAAAACGACCCAATCGCTGGTTTAAAACTACCCAATCGCTGGGCTAAAACAACCCAATCGCTGGGCTAAAACAACCCAATCGCTGGGCTAAAACAACCCAATCGCTGGGCTAAAACAACCCAATCTTTGGGCTAAAACTACCTAATTGCTGGTTTAAAACTACCCAATCGCTGGGCTAAAACAACCCAATCGCTGGGCTAAAACAACCCAATCTCTGGGCTAAAACGACCCAATCGCTGGTTTAAAACTACCCAATCGCTGGGCTAAAACAACCCAATCGCTGGGCTAAAACAACCAAATTTCTGGGCTAAAACAACCCAATCGCTGGGCTAAAACTACCCAATCGCTGGGCTAAAACAACCCAATCGCTGGGCTAAAACAACCCAATCGCTGGGCTAAAACAACCCAATCTCTGGGCTAAAACGACCCCATCGCTGGTTTAAAACTACCCAATCGCTGGGCTAAAACAACCCAATCGCTGGGTTAAAACAACCAAATTTCTGGGCTAAAACAACCCAATCGCTGGGCTAAAACAACCCAATTGCTGGGCTAAAACAACCCAATCTCTGGACTAAAACGACCCAATCGCTGGTTTAAAACTACCCAATCGCTGGGCTAAAACAACCCAATCGCTGGGCTAAAACAACCCAATCGCTGGGCTAAAACAACCCAATCGCTGGGCTAAAACAACCCAATCTCTGGACTAAAACGACCCAATCGCTGGTTTAAAACTACCCAATCGCTGGGCTAAAACAACCCAATCGCTGGGCTAAAACAACCCAATCGCTGGGCTAAAACAACCCAATCGCTGGGCTAAAACAACCCAATCTCTGGGCTAAAACAACCCAATCGCTGGGCTAAAACAACCCAATCGCTGGGCTAAAACAACCCAATCTCTGGGCTAAAACGACCCAATCGCTGGTTTAAAACTACCCAATCGCTGGGCTAAAACAACCCAATCGCTGGGCTAAAACAACCAAATTTCTGGGCTAAAACAACCCAATCGCTGGGCTAAAACAACCCAATCTCTGGACTAAAACGACCCAATCGCTGGTTTAAAACTACCCAATCGCTGGGCTAAAACAACCCAATCGCTGGGCTAAAACAACCCAATCGCTGGGCTAAAACAACCCAATCGCTGGGCTAAAACAACCCAATCTCTGGGCTAAAACTACCTAATTGCTGGTTTAAAACTACCCAATCGCTGGGCTAAAACAACCCAATCGCTGGGCTAAAACAACCCAATCTCTGGGCTAAAACGACCCAATCGCTGGTTTAAAACTACCCAATCGCTGGGCTAAAACAACCCAATCGCTGGGCTAAAACAACCAAATTTCTGGGCTAAAACAACCCAATCGCTGGGCTAAAACAACCCAATCGCTGGGCTAAAACAACCCAATCTCTGGGCTAAAACTACCTAATTGCTGGTTTAAAACTACCCAATAGCTGGGCTAAAACAACCCAATCGCTGGGCTAAAACAACCCAATCTCTGGGCTAAAACTACCTAATCGCTGGTTTAAAACTACCCAATCGCTGGGCTAAAACAACCCAATCGCTGGGCTAAAACAACCCAATCGCTGGGCTAAAACAACCCAATCTCTGGGCTAAAACGACCCAATCGCTGGTTTAAAACTACCCAATCGCTGGGCTAAAACAACCCAATCGCTGGGCTAAAACAACCAAATTTCTGGGCTAAAACAACCCAATCGCTGGGCTAAAACAACCCAATCGCTGGGCTAAAACAACCCAATCTCTGGACTAAAACGACCCAATCGCTGGTTTAGAACTACCCAATCGCTGGGCTAAAACAACCCAATCGCTGGGCTAAAACAACCCAATCGCTGGGCTAAAACAACCCAATCGCTGGGCTAAAACAACCCAATCTCTGGACTAAAACGACCCAATAGCTGGTTTAAAACTACCCAATCGCTGGGCTAAAACAACCCAATCGCTGGGCTAAAACAACCCAATCGCTGGGCTAAAACAACCCAATCGCTGGGCTAAAACAACCCAATCTCTGGGCTAAAACAACCCAATCGCTGGGCTAAAACAACCCAATCGCTGGGCTAAAACAACCCAATCTCTGGGCTAAAACGACCCAATCGCTGGTTTAAAACTACCCAATCGCTGGGCTAAAACAACCCAATCGCTGGGCTAAAACAACCAAATTTCTGGGCTAAAACAACCCAATCGCTGGGCTAAAACAACCCAATCTCTGGGCTAAAACTACCTAATCGCTGGTTTAAAACTACCCAATCCCAATCGCTGGGCTAAAACAACCCAATCGCTGGGCTAAAACAACCCAATCTCTGGGCTAAAACGACCCAATCGCTGGTTTAAAACTACCCAATCGCTGGGCTAAAACAACCCAATCGCTGGGCTAAAACAACCAAATTTCTGGGCTAAAACAACCCAATCGCTGGGCTAAAACAACCC
Organism: Gobio gobio; assembly: GCF_949357685.1. Classification (NCBI taxonomy): domain Eukaryota; kingdom Metazoa; phylum Chordata; class Actinopteri; order Cypriniformes; family Gobionidae; genus Gobio; species Gobio gobio. Next base: position 3,323,985 of record NC_137110.1, on the reverse strand, counting down.
AATCGCTGGGCTAAAACAACCCAATCTCTGGACTAAAACGACCCAGTCGCTGGTTTAAAACTACCCAATCGCTGGGCTAAAACAACCCAATCGCTGGGCTAAAACAACCAAATTTCTGGGCTAAAACAACCCAATCGCTGGGCTAAAACAACCAAATTTCTGGGCTAAAACAACCCAATCGCTGGGCTAAAACAACCAAATTTCTGGGCTAAAACAACCCAATCGCTGGGCTAAAACTACCCAATTGCTGGTTTAAAACTACCCAATCGCTGGTTTAAAACAACCCAATCGCTGGGCTAAAACAACCCAATTGCTGGTTTAAAACGACCCAATCGCTGGGCTAAAATAACCAAATCGCTGGGATGCAGTGGGGTAAAGTGTGCCGCCACGTGACTCTAGAGCAGTAGAGACGTGTTCTCTGAGTGACCAATCACGCTTCTCTGTCTGACGAGTCTGGGTTTGGCGGTTGCCAGGAGAACGGGACTTGCCTGACTGCATTGTGCCAAGTGTAAAGTTTGGTGGAGGGGGGATTATGGTGTGGGGGTTTTTGGGGGGGGGGTTGGGCCCTTAGTTCCAGTGAAAGGAACTCTTAATGCTTCACCAAGACAATTTGGACAATTTCATGCTCCCAACTTTGTGGGAACAGTTTGGGGATGAGCTCCTGTCCCAGCATGCACCAGTGCACAAAGCGTCGCTCCATAAAGACATGATGAGTGAGTTTGGTGTGGAGGAACTGGAGTCCTGACCTCAACCCGATAGAACACCTTTGGGATGAATTAAAGCGGAGACTGAGAGCCAGGCCTTCTCGTCCAACACCACAGATGAAGAATCCCCATAAACACACTCCTAAACCTGGAGGAAAGAAGAGCTGAAGAGCTGAAGAGCTGAAGAGCTGAAGAGCTGAAGAGCTGAAGAGCTGAATGGGATGTTTATGTGCATGTAAAGGCTCTAGAGTGTATATCCAGCATTATGAGTGCGAGTAGTCGGTGATAGAATGTTAATTTGTGGATGATCTCTTTATCAGTTCCTCCACACACACACACACACACTCTCTCTCCCTCCAGCAGTTTCTCTTATCAGTGTCAGTGAGTGTGTGCAGACATGGCTTCCTGTGACATCACATGGGCGGACCAGCGTTCCCAGTGAAGCCCATCAGGACAGGCGTGTGTTCGCCTGCTGGTCTGATTACGCACCGCATGTCGATGAGCGGAGAGAAAGCGGAGGACAGACAGCTCGACCTCTGACCTCTCACCACTACAGACAGACAAAATACACCACATGTGGGAGATGAGCGCCGTTTATAATTCACAACTCAGGAAAATTGATTATTATTTATAAGAAAATTATTTTTATGTTTCGAAAACATTTTGTTGCCCCAATAGTGACATTTCAATAATTACAACAAATTATTGATAATTATTTACTTCTTAGCTGAAAATTTTATATGGCAGAATAATAAATTATAATTATTTTTATTATTATATAAATTATCACAATTATTATTATTTAATTATATATATATATATATATATATATATATATATATATATATATATATATATATATATATATATATATATATATATATATATATATATATACACACATAAAAAAACTAAATGCTAAAATTATTAAACATACTTTTTCATTACTTGAAATAAAAATGAACCAAAATAAAATAATATAAAAATACATTTCAGTCTCAGTTTTAATCTACATACTAATTTAACTCAAACTAAAATAACAATAAAAACTATTAAAAATAAAATTATTTTTATGTTTTGAAAACATTGTTGCCCCAATAGTGACATTCCAATAATTAATAATTACAACAAATTATTGATAATTATTTACTTCTTAGCTGATAATTATAAATGGCAGAATAATTTCAGAATAATAAATGCCCATAATTTATATATTAAATAATTATGATTTATCATAATTATTATTATTAAATTATATTTTAATATATATATATATATATATATATATATATATATATATATATATATATATATATATATATATATATATATATATATATATATATATATATATATATATATATATATATATATATATATATATACACACATTAAAAAACTAAAGGCTAAAATTATTACTTTTAACATTTAAAAAAATTTTCATTACTTGAAATAAAAATTAACCAAAATAAAATATAAAAAGAAATTTCATTCTCAGTTTTAATCTACATACTAATTTAACTCAAACTAAAATAACAATAAAAACTATATATACATATTTATAAAAGAAAACTAATAAAAATTACTAAAACTTTAACTAAATGAATTATTATTAATGCACATCATTTATATAATTATTTAAAATTATAACCAATATTATTTAATATTTTTTAATAATTATTTATATATATACTAAAAATAAATAAATAAAATATTTCAACCAGGTTTATCATCATTAACTAAAAAACTTTCATTATAAAATAAAAATTATCCAAAACTAAATA
>NC_137110.1:3306497-3308997 GCF_949357685.1 Gobio gobio | reverse complement strand
ACTGAGGGAAGAGACGAGATACGCTGAAGGGAATGAAGAGCCGCTTTCCTGCGCGAGCTGAAGTTGCGCAAGCTTACAGGCCTTTGCACACTGAGTCCGATATTTGCATGCGAAATTTTCGCACGTTAAAAAATAAATTCGACCACACGTTATGTCAGTCACGCTTGCACACTGCCTCCGAAACTTTCGTCCGTCAGAAAAAAAAAATTGGAACAAGTTCGATTTTCTGCGTTTTTCGCATCTGTTTTTCCCGTCTACAGTGCTGATGCCCAACCTAAACTGCTGACAATGAATCGCCAGTGCTCAGATACCTACAATTATATATAGCCTAAAAATAGTATTGTATCAAAAATACTACTAATATTATTATACCACAGCTATAATTATAGCACACCAAGTCCCTGTAAACCGTGTGTGTGCGCGCGCGCGCGGATCCCTAGGATCAATTGATTCACGTAAATTGGTGGTCTTCTTTTTAATATGTGGCTCCAGTATCGCTAGCAAAGCATCAAACTGAGCCACTGACAGTTCTAAAGTAAACTTTGGATCGGTGTTGATAATCCCGCAGATCCTTGATGACGAGGTGGAACTCTCCGTCCTCTCTACGCGATCGCAGGAGTGGATGATGGACCCAATATTTCCTCTTTCTTTTTCTCTTTTTAAGAAGAGAGAGGACAAAAAAAACATCCTCACTACTTGAAGACGGCATTTTGTATTGTTTTGCGTTTTTTTTTTCGTAACGCATTCATTAATACGCATCGGACTCAGTGTGCAAGCTCTCTGTGCGTGACGAATTTTAAGGATCAATAATACGAAAAACCGCATGCGAAAATTTCGGACTCAGTGTGCGAAGGCTTTACCTCTCCGCATGCACAAGTGTAGATAATGAGCGTTTGTTCAGCTCAGCTTCTCACGTGTTGGATCGGATGAGAACAAAACAGACTAACTTGTGAAAAAGCCGAAATGCTTCTTTTTGTAGCCTAAAGAAGAACATGCTGCACTTTAGAAATGAAATACTATCAGTTCTGTAGCCTATAGGATGATCATTTATATTTGGTAACACTTTAGAATAATGGTCATTAGTAACTTCATTAGTAACTTCATTAGTTAACATTAACTAATAATGAACTGCACTTATAAAGCGTTTATTAATCTTTATTAATGTTAGTTTCAACATTTACTAATGCATTATTAAAATCTTGTTAACATTAGTTAATGCACTGTGATGTTTATATTAACTAACGTTAACAAAGATGAACAAATACAGTAACAAATGCACTGCTCATAGTTAGTTCATGTGAGTTAATACTTTAGAGTAATGGTCATTAGTTAACATTAGTTAAAGTGTTACCTTTTATTTTACCTTAAAATGACATTGACTTAATTTGATTTAAAAAGCACCTGCTGTAGCATCTTAGTTTTTTTTCGTTGCACTAAACATTATTTGATTTAACATTTTGGAACAATATACTTTGGTTTTATTGAATTTCACTGGTAAAGACTTTTTTTCTTTACACTGAATTTAAAAACAAATGCTGATTTAAGTAACATCTTTGTTTGGATTGCAGAATATGCAGTTGTTGCCTTTAATTTCACCTTTCAGCCTTTTCATTTCCAATTAATTTCAGATTGTGGACTTGTTTTCATTAGCCAAAAGCCTGTTAAATACCAAATAAACATCTTGTTCATGTATGCTTTCATTCTTTTATTGTGTAAAAAAAAAAAAAAAAATTCGGTATCGGAATCGGCCATGTAAAATCATGATTGGTTCATCACTAGTTTTTATGGATGGATGGATGGATTTGAGAATGTGATATGGTTTAGTGTGAATATCTTGTCTGACGTTCTGCATGTTTTGTATGGAGTACAGCAGAGCTTCCAGTTTCTTAATAAATGTTTTTCTGCAAACTGTTATATCGTCCCCTTGGAATTATAAGTTGAGTAGCCTATATTTTGGAAGTTTTATTTCGAAAATAAAAAGGTTCTTTCTACAGTCGAATGGAACGCAAAAAATAAAATGTTATTTCCGCCAAAATAAAAGCTCTGTTTAATGTTAGAAAAAAATCTAAATTTCTTGTCTCTTCTGCTCACCAAGGATGCATATTTTTGATCAAAAATACAGTAAAAACGGTGATATTGTGAAATATTATTATAATGTAAAATCTGTTATATATGTGAATATAGTAAAGTGATTTATTCCTGTGATCAAAGCTGAATTTATCATCATTACTCCAGTCTTCAGTGTCACATGATCCTTCAGAATTCATTCTGATATGAGGATTTGATGCTCAAGAAACATTTATGATTATTATCAATGGTGAAAACAGTTGTGTACAATATTTTTAGGCTTTTTTGAAAGCTTTTTATTTCAGAGAAATGGTGTTCTTTTGAACCTCCTATTCATCAAAGAATCCTGGGGAAAAGTGAGCATATTCAGAGACTAACTTACATTTTTTATTTTTTTTAAGTACATATCCCAGTCTGAACTGTAGTACAGTAA
>NC_137110.1:3266497-3296497 GCF_949357685.1 Gobio gobio | reverse complement strand
CCATCCATCCATCTACCCACATCAATCCACCCATCCATCCATCCATCCACCCATCCATCCATCTACCCACATCAATCCACCCATCCATCCATCCATCCACCCATCCATCCATCTACCCACCCATCCATCCATCCATCCATCCATCCACCCATCCATCCATCTACCCACCCATCCATCCACCCATCCATCCATCCATCTACCCACCCATCCATCCACCCATCCATCCATCCATCCATCTACCCACATCAATCCACCCATCCACCCATCCATCCATCCATCCATCCATCCATCCATCTAGCCACCCATCCATCCATCTACCCACCCATCCATCCATCTACCCACCCATCCATCCATCCATCCATCTAGCCACCCATCCATCCATCCACCCATCCATCCATCCATCTACCCACATCAATCCACCCACCCATCCATCCACCCATCCATCCATCTACCCACATCAATCCACCCATCCATCCATCCATCCACCCATCCATCCATCTATCCACCCATCCATCCATCTACCCACCCATCCATCCATCCATCTACCCACCCATCCATCCATCTATCCACCCATCCATCCATCTACCCACCCATCCATCCATCCATCCATCCATCCATCTACCCACCCATCAATCCACCCATCCATCCATCCATCCACCCATCCATCCATCTATCCACCCATCCATCCATCTACCCACCCACCCATCCATCCATCCACCCATCCATCCATCTACCCACCCATCCATCCACCCATCCATCCATCCATCCATCCATCCACCCATCTACCCACCCATCCATCCACCCATCCATCCATCTACCCACATCCATCCACCCATCCATCCATCCATCCACCCATCCATCCATCTACCCACCCATCCATCCATCCATCCATCCATCCATCTACCCACCCATCCATCCATCTACCCACCCATCCATCCATCCACCCATCCATCCATCCATCTACCCACCCATCCACCCATCCATCCATCCATCTACCCACCCATCCATCCACCCATCCATCCATCTACCCATCCATCCATCCATCCATCCACCCATCCATCCATCTACCCATCCATCCATCCACCCATCCATCTACCCACCCATCCATCCATCCATCCACCCACCCATCCATCCATCTACCCATCCATCCATCTACCCATCTATCCATCCACCTATCCATCTACCCACCCTTCCATCTGTCCATCCATCTACCCACCCACCCATCCATCCATCCATTCATCTATCCATCCATCCACCCATCCATCCATCCATCTACCCACCCATCCATCTGTCCATCCATCCATCCACCCATCCATCCATCTACCCATCCATCCATCCACCCATCCATCCACCCATCCATCCATCCATCTACCCACTCATCCATCTGTCCATCCATCTACCCACCCACTCACCCATCCATCCATCCTTCTACCCATCCATCTACCCATCCATCCATCCATCTACCCATCCATCCATCTACCCATCCATCCACCCATCCATCCATCCATCCATCCATCTACCCACTCATCCATCTGTCCATCCATCCATCCATCCATGCACCCATCCATCCATCTACCCATCCATCCATCCATCCACCCATCCATCCATCCATCCACCCATCCATCCATCCATCTACCCATCCATCCACCCATCCATCCATCCATCCATCTACCCACTCATCCATCTGTCCATCCATCCATCCATCCACCCATCCATCCATCCACCCATCCATCCATCTACCATCCATCCATCCATCCACCCATCCATCCATCCATCCATCCATCCATCCACCCATCCACCCATCCACCCATCCACCCATCCATCCATCTTCCCATCCATCCACCCATCCATCCATCTACCCACTCATCCATCTGTCCATCCATCCATCCATCCATCTACCCACCCATCCATCTCTCCATCCATCCACCCATCCATCCATTCACCCACCCATCCATCCACCCATCCATCCACCCATCCATCCATCCATCCATCCATCCATCCACCCATCCACCCATCCACCCATCCATCCATCTTCCCATCCATCCACCCATCCATCCATCTACCCACTCATCCATCTGTCCATCCATCCATCCATCCATCCATCTACCCACCCATCCATCTCTCCATCCATCCACCCATCCATCCATTCACCCACCCATCCATCCATTCACCCACCTCTCCATCCACCCATCCATCCATTCACCCATCCATCCATCCATCCATCCATCTACCCACCCACCCATCCATCCATCTATCTGAATCCGCTGTTGAATTACTTTAATTTGTGTTTTACAGCCTAGAAACATGAGCGATTCAGAGAAACCTGTCTCCCTCAAAGAGAAGGATGGAGTGGAGAAAAGAGGACGAGGAAGACCAAGGAAGCATCCAAAGGTATAAAGTGATACTGCATAGTTATTTTTGAGTGAAAGGAAACACATGGGTATGTATGTTTATACTAATAACGCGTCCTCAGTTTGAGAAATATGACAGTCGAGCTCCTTAACAAACATGTTTTTTACAGGAATCAAGTGGGTCGCCGACTCTGAAGAGACCCAGAGGACGGCCGAAGGGCAGCAAAAACAAAGGCCCATCCAAGAGAGTAAATATTACACTCACACTATGATTCATTAGAGTCTGTTTGTGTGATTATAAATATAGACAGTGTTTTTCTCACTATTGCAGAGCACAACACCGCAGTCTCACACAGACACACATGCATTGTTAACTCTGAAGGTTTTCCATTGACGGCTCATCCGCAGGTGACCCTGTTAGCCACTTAGCCTGTTAGCCACTTAGCCTGTTAGCCCTGAGCAGTGTCAGCTCCCGCCTCAGGAGTCCTCCATGAACTCAATGCCCTCCATCTGTTGTCATGTGCAGCCGCAGCTCCCTCTGCTGGTGCACTTGCATTGCTTTTGTCCTGTGGAAATGCATTGGGGGAAAAATGAATAAACAAAAGCACCCTGGTTTTTATCCAATGATAGGGAGGGAGGATTGCATGTGCACTATATGGAGTCGGCCAACCATTTGCAGCTCTAACAGCTTCAGCTCTTCTTTCCTCAAGGTTTAGGAGTGTGTTTATGGGGATTCTTCTAGAAGCGCATTTCAACTCAAGTTCCTCCACACCAAACTCGCTCATCCATGTCTTTATGGAGCGACACTTTGTGCACTGGTGCATGCTGGGACAGGAGCTCATCCCCAAACTGTTCCCACAAAGTTGGGAGCATGAAATTGTCCAAAATGTCTTGGTGAAGCATTAAGAGTTCCTTTCACTGGAACTAAGGGGCCAACCCCTGAAAAACAACCACACACCATAATCCCCCCTCCACCAAACTTTACACTTGGCACAATGCAGTCAGGCAAGTCCTGTTCTCCTGGCAACCACCAAACCCAGACTCGTCAGACAGAGAAGCGTGATTGGTCACTCAGAGAACACGTCTCTACTGCTCTAGAGACCAGTGGCGGCACACTTTACCCACACTTTGCATTGCTCTTCGTGATGTAAGGCTTGCATGAGCGGCTCGACCATGGAAACCCATTCCCTGAAGCTCCACACACTGTTCTTGAGCTCATCTGAAGGCCACAGAAGTTTGCAGGTCTGGAGCTTTTGACTCTGCAGAATATTGCCGACTTCTGTGACCCTCAGCATGCGCTGACCCCGCTCTGTTATTTCACTTCGTGGCTGAGTTGCTGTTGTCCCAATACTTTTGGCAATATAGTATAACTAAATGACATATTGAATATTTATTTCATTTTCTGTCCAATAGAAACCATCAGCTTCTGGCACCAAACTGAGAGGAAAACCTAAGAAAGAGGTATGTCTTAAAATAATAGCAATTTACTCACCCTCGTTTCTTTCTTCTTTTGAACACTACACTCTAAAAAATGCTGGGTTAAAATTAACCCAAGTTGGGTTGAAAATGGATTAACCCAGCATTTGGGTTGCTTTAACCCAGCAATTGGATTGTTTTAAGCAAACATTTAACCCAACCGCTGGGTTAAGACAACCCAATTGCTGGGTTAAAACAACCCAATTGCTGGGTTAGTCCATTTTCAACCCAACTTGGGTTATTTTTAACCCAGCATTTTTTAGAGTGTAATGTAGACATTTATGAATGCTGTGATAGTCTCTGTTGTGAAACGCTTCTCAAACAAGAACAAATGTATGGCGGGGCTTGATTTTGTCCGTGGGGAATTGATTGGATGGTGGTGTTTTGCTATTGGCTGATCTCATGTGAGTGACAGGTGGCCCCGCCCTCTTCATCAGAGAAGAGAAGAAGTTATTCTGATTCAAGATTACGAGTAGGGATGGGTATCGAAAACCGGTTTCATTTTAGAACCGGTTCCAAAATTCTCAGAACCGGTGATTCGATAAGAAACGCTAATTTTGGTTCCACCTATCGGTTCCTGTGTGTGCATTTTAATGTGATTATTGTGGATATTTCCTTACCACTATTTTTTATTAGTTGTTTAATCATTTTAATGGAACCGGAAAATTTCTTACGATTCCCAACCCTATAATTACGAGGTTACGAGATAAATCGTTTATAATAAATACTGCAATAGTCACATTTCATGGTGACTTTAAAAAATGTTTTTGCGCCATATGACCCGAAATATACTTTATGCAAGTTATGCATATGTGAATGCTTGACCAATGCATTAGAAGCTCATGGTCCTGTTGAATATACTTAACATGCGTTTGTGCAGCCTCAACATCCACAACATCCATGGAAGAAAGAAAAACCTAATCGATTTATTTCTAGGTGAACTGCCTCTTTAAATTTTGATTTTCAACATGCACACAAGTGACATGATTTTAAAGGTCAAACGATTGCTAAACCTCTTTAAAATGGGGGTTCATTGCAAATGCCAAATATAACATGCAACTTTGCGGGTCTTAAAAAGTCTTCATTTTACCTTCTACAATTTAAGGCCTTAAAATGTCTTAAATTGGAGCATAAAGTCTTAAATTCAATTGCATGGCATTAAATTAGGGCCCTATGCAAAAACATAGAGAATCGAGGAATCCATTCATACAAATGAAAACACTTGTAAGGACACCCAGGTGAAATCGATTAAATGTATTAAAAATGCATTATAGTATATTTGTAATTTAATGCATTTAATAGTATTTTTCTCCTGGGCAGTTCACCCAAAAATGAAAGTTCTGTCTCCATTTACTCAATAAATTGCTATTCAATTGTATGTTTCATGATTTAAATCAATTAGACATGCTTTTTGACTAAAACAGTTTAATCTAACCATTAAAACAAACAATAAATAAGATGGATTTCATAGGGCCCTAAATTAAAATGCATGCACTGCAAAAAAAAGAATATCTTCCTCAGAGTTTTTGTTTTCCAAATCTCTAAACATCCTTAAATCAAGATACATTTACTTGACATGCAAAATGAAGAATTTAAAGCTGCACTATGTAACATTTTTGCAGTAAAATATCCAAACACCTCTAGGCCAGTGTTATATATTTTGTTCAGTCGAGTACTTACAATATCCCTGAGAAATTGAACAAAATTAAGTGAGTTTAATTATAGTTGAATAAAGTTGAATTAAGTTTTTATTTTTCTGAAGGTTGATATTTGATCTTGTTTTTAATCATTAAATCACGTTGACAGGACATCTTGTCTTATGTCTTGATGTTTCTTGATTTAAGAATCTTTTAGATATTTTGCACTGGAAAAACAAACTTTTTGTAGTGTGATCAGAAGTTTCAGTAAAAGTCCATATTTTAGAGTTTGCGCTAATCAAACTTTAATCAATTGCATGTAAAATTTATTAAAAAGTAATGGAGATCTGTTGGAATTTGTATTTTCAAACTTTGAAGTCATTGTGTGCTTAGACATTTACATTTAGAAATTGCGTGTTGAGCTCCCTTCAATTTATTCCTTAAATGTCTTTAATTGGTCTTAAAGCTGCACTATGTAAGTTTTCCGTCCGCAGAATAAAACCGCAAACCGAGGGGAACGCGGATATGATGTCATCGTTCCTTGGTTAAAAGAGCAATTTTTAGTCGACTAAAACTTGACTAAGATACCTTGAGTTGTCTTTTGACTAAAACTAGACTAAAATTACGAGACTTTTAGTCGACTAAAACTTGACTAAAATACCTTGAGTTGTCTTTTGACTAAAACTAGACTAAAATGACGAGACTTTTAGTCCACTAAAACTTGACTAAGATACTTGAGTTGTCTTTTGACTAAAACTAGACTAAAATGACGAGACTTTTAGTCGACTAAAACTTGACTAAGATACCTTGAGTTGTCTTTTGACTAAAACTAGACTAAAATGACGAGACTTTTAGTCGACTAAAACTTGGATAAGATACCTTGAGTTGTCTTTTGACTAAAACTAGACTAAAATGATGAGACTTTTAGTCGACTAAAACTTGACTAAGATACCTTGCGTTGTCTTTTGACTAAAACTAGACTAAAATGACGAGACTTTTAGTCGACTAAAACTTGACTAAGATACCTTGCGTTGTCTTTTGACTAAAACTAGACTAAAATGACGAGACTTTTAGTCGACTAAAACTTGACTAAGATACCTTGCGTTGTCTTTTGACTAAAACTAGACTAAAATGACGAGACATTTAGTCGACTAAAACTTGACTAAGATACCTTGAGTTGTCTTTAAAACTAGATTAAAATGACGATACTTTTAGTCGACTAAAACTTGACTAAGATACCTTGAGTTGTCTTTTGACTAAAACTAGACTAAAATGACGAGACTTTTAGTCGACTAAAACTTGACTAAGATACCTTGAGTTGTCTTTAAAACTAGATTAAAATGACGATACTTTTAGTCGACTAAAACTTGACTAAGATACCTTGAGTTGTCTTTTGACTAAAACTAGATTAAAATGACGATACTTTTAGTCGACTAAAACTTGACTAAGATACCTTGAGTTGTCTTTTGACTAAAACTAGACTGAAATGACGAGACTTTTAGTCGACTAAAACTTGACTAAGATACCTTGAGTTGTCTTTTGACTAAAACTAGACTAAAATGACGAGACTTTTAGTCGACTAAAACTTGACTAAGATACCTTGAGTTGTCTTTTGACTAAAACTAGACTAAAATGACGAGACTTTTAGTCGACTAAAACTTGACTAAGATACCTTGCGTTGTCTTTTGACTAAAACTAGACTAAAATGACGAAACTTTTAGTCGACTAAAACTTGACTAAGATACCTTGAGTTGTCTTTTGACTAAAACTAGACTAAAATGACGAGACATTTAGTCGACTAAAACTTGACTAAGATACCTTGCGTTGTCATTTGACTAAAACTAGACTAAAATGACGAGACTTTTAGTAGACTAAAACTTGACTAAGATACCTTGAGTTGTCTTTGACTAAAACTAGACTAAAATGACGATACTTTTAGTCGACTAAAACTTGACTAAGATACCTTGAGTTGTCTTTTGACTAAAACTAGACTAAAATTACGAGACTTTTAGTCGACTAAAACTTGGATAAGATACCTTGAGTTGTCTTTTGACTAAAACTAGACTAAAATGATGAGACTTTTAGTCGACTAAAACTTGACTAAGATACCTTGCGTTGTCTTTTGACTAAAACTAGACTAAAATGACGAGACTTTTAGTCGACTAAAACTTGACTAAGATACCTTGCGTTGTCTTTTGACTAAAACTAGACTAAAATGACGAGACTTTTAGTCGACTAAAACTTGACTAAGATACCTTGCGTTGTCTTTTGACTAAAACTAGACTAAAATGACGAGACATTTAGTCGACTAAAACTTGACTAAGATACCTTGAGTTGTCTTTAAAACTAGATTAAAATGACGATACTTTTAGTCGACTAAAACTTGACTAAGATACCTTGAGTTGTCTTTTGACTAAAACTAGATTAAAATGACGATACTTTTAGTCGACTAAAACTTGACTAAGATACCTTGAGTTGTCTTTTGACTAAAACTAGATTAAAATGACGATACTTTTAGTCGACTAAAACTTGACTAAGATACCTTGAGTTGTCTTTTGACTAAAACTAGATTAAAATTACGATACTTTTAGTCGACTAAAACTTGACTAAGATACCTTGAGTTGTCTTTTGACTAAAACTAGACTAAAATTACGAGACTTTTAGTCGACTAAAACTTGACTAAGATACCTTGAGTTGTCTTTAAAACTAGATTAAAATTACGATACTTTTAGTCGACTAAAACTTGACTAAGATACCTTGAGTTGTCTTTTGACTAAAACTAGATTAAAATGACGATACTTTTAGTCGACTAAAACTTGACTAAGATACCTTGAGTTGTCTTTTGACTAAAACTAGACTGAAATGACGAGACTTTTAGTCGACTAAAACTTGACTAAGATACCTTGAGTTGTCTTTTGACTAAAACTAGACTAAAATGACGAGACTTTTAGTCGACTAAAACTTGACTAAGATACCTTGAGTTGTCTTTTGACTAAAACTAGACTAAAATGACGAGACTTTTAGTCGACTAAAACTTGACTAAGATACCTTGCGTTGTCTTTTGACTAAAACTAGACTAAAATGACGAAACTTTTAGTCGACTAAAACTTGACTAAGATACCTTGAGTTGTCTTTTGACTAAAACTAGACTAAAATGACGAGACATTTAGTCGACTAAAACTTGACTAAGATACCTTGCGTTGTCATTTGACTAAAACTAGACTAAAATGACGAGACTTTTAGTAGACTAAAACTTGACTAAGATACCTTGAGTTGTCTTTGACTAAAACTAGACTAAAATGACGATACTTTTAGTCGACTAAAACTTGACTAAGATACCTTGAGTTGTCTTTGACTAAAACTAGACTAAAATGACGAGACTTTTAGTCGACTAAAACTTGACTAAGATACCTTGAGTTGTCTTTTGACTAAAACTAGACTAAAATGACGAGACTTTTAGTCGACTAAAACTTGACTAAGATACCTTGAGTTGTCTTTTGACTAAAACTAGACTAAAATGACGAGACTTTTAGTCGACTAAAACTTGACTAAGATACCTTGAATTGTCTTTTGACTAAAACTAGACTAAAATGACGAGACTTTTAGTCGACTAAAACTCGACTAAGATACCTTGAGTTGTCTTTTGACTAAAACTAGACTAAAATGACGAGACTTTTAGTCGACTAAAACTTGACTAAGATACCTTGAATTGTCTTTTGACTAAAACTAGACTAAAATGACGAGACTTTTAGTAGACTAAAACTTGACTAAGATACCTTGAATTGTCTTTTGACTAAAACTAGACTAAAATGACGAGACTTTTAGTCCACTAAAACTTGACTAAGATACCTTGAGTTGTCTTTTGACTAAAACTAGACTAAAATGACGAGACTTTTAGTCGACTAAAACTTGACTTAGATACCTTGAATTGTCTTTTGACTAAAACTAGACTAAAATGACGAAACTTTTAGTCGACTAAAACTTGACTAAGATACCTTGAGTTGTCTTTTGACTAAAACTAGACTAAAATGACGAGACTTTTAGTCGACTAAAACTCGACTAAGATACCTTGAGTTGTCTTTGACTAAAACTAGACTAAAATGACGAGACTTTTAGTCGACTAAAACTTGACTAAGATACCTTGAATTGTCTTTTGACTAAAACTAGACTAAAATGACGAGACTTTTAGTCGACTAAAACTTGACTAAGATACCTTGAATTGTCTTTTGACTAAAACTAGACTAAAATGACGAGACTTTAAGTCGACTAAAACTTGACTAAGATACCTTGAGTTGTCTTTTGACTAAAACTAGACTAAAATGACGAGACTTTTAGTCGACTATAACAAAAAAAGATATGTGAATGACTAAATATGACTAAAACTAACAAGGACATTTGGCACAAAGACTAAATTAAAAATAGGTGACAAAATTAACACTACACGATTTACAAATAGTTGGACACATTTGGGATTTTGTAAGTACTCAACTGAACAAAATATATAATACTGGCCTAGAGGTGTTTGGATATTTTACTGCAAAAATGTTACATAGTGCACCTTTAAATGTACCTTCATAAACCCTGCTCCATGCATTTCATCCCTGGATGTTTTAATCCCGTTCCCAACAGGAAAAGGAAAAACCTCAGGACTCGTCTGAGGACGGTGAAGAGGATGATGAAGAGGAGCAGTAAATCTAACCGGAGCACTACCTCATACTCAACCAACCCAACCGTCGGCTCTCCAACCTGGAATGTCTTTCACGTCCTTCTACAACCGCAGGAGGATAGATGTAATATTCTGCATTAATACATAATGAGTTTACGTCATTAGATCAAATATACTGTAGAATCCAGATCGCAGTGCATACAGATAGGCTATGTGTCATGTGTTTCCAGCTATTTTTAATATATATATATATATATATAGATCTATTGGACGAAGGTGCTTTTCTACATGTTTGTGTCCAAGTTGACTAGATTTAGATCAAACGATGATTTCAGTGTTTGATAGTTCTCATAGAATGCATTCATTCTGAATGTGGCCGTTTACAGCTTTTTCTTAGTGTATAATCCAGACAGATGTGTTTCAATGCAGGTTCTTATATTTTGTAATCATATAAGATGGCATCATTTCAGCTTCCAAGCCTCATCCTTCCCTCGGGTCATTTTGACCCCAAACTCAATGTTTATCTTAAAAAAGTAACAAATCCTTCCCCCACGGGTCAATTTTGACCCCCTTAGGAATGAATGTAATGTTGTATTATTATTTCTCCACAAGAGGTCGGCAAAGACACCCGATGTGAGATGTTTTAAAAGGGTTATGCATGAAATTGTGAGCTATTTTGAATTTAAGTTGGAAGAATTTGAGTGTTCATCGGAGTGGTCCAAGACTCTAGGACTTTTGTCACACTTGAACCACGAATGCACAAATAATTGACTGGATTCAAGGAGTTTTGTGAAAAAAGTTGAAAAAAGTAACAAATCTTTCCCTCGCGGGTCAATTTGACCCTCTAATGCTGCGTTCACACCAAACGCGAATAGAGCGTCAAAATCGCGTCTAGTTTGACGCTTGAACATTTTGAAGCCATTCACTCGTCCACAGTGAATTGGACGTAAGTATAAATCGAGCGTTTGAAGCAAAATAGACGCGCGTTCAAGGTGCTCCAGGAGAAATATGTCATAAAACACCACTGCCTCTTTTCATTTTCATTAAAAAATATATATTAATCATTAATAGCCACACAAATGTGGTCCAGGCAACTCCTACATTATCTTCACTGCATGTATATTTAAATATCCTAAAAAAATTACGTTATGAAACTTCTGGAGTGCCTTGAACGCGCGGCAATTTCGCTTCCAACGCTCGATTTCTATGCGCGTCCAATTCGCCGTGGACGCGCGAATGCATTCAAAGTATTCGCGCGTGAAACTAGACGTGGTAGACGTGATTTTGACGCTCAATTTGCGTTTGGTGTGAACGCAGCATCAGACGCAAATTCGCTTCAAACGCGCGATTGCACAAAAAGCACCAAATAAAATCACTCACGCATATTGTGCAAGACACTCAATTCGCCTCTTTCGTGCAAACTGGATGAGCGAATGAGGCGAAAACGCGTCTAGGGACCTCCAGACGCACGTCAACACATCTTTATATTAACTCCGGGTGCGGATCCACTTGTCTGTGCGATACTTCTGACGCACTCCACTTATTCCTATGGGTGACGTCAAGCGACTTTAACGCGCACGCAAAGCATCACGGGAAGGCGGCAGGGTTGCCAGGTTTTCACAACAAAACCCGCCCAATTGCTACTCAAAATGCATTTGGGGGTAAAATATGTGTGTTTTTTTGCATAGTTGCCTACTAAAATTTGCATTCCCGGGCTAAATATCACATTATTGGGGTCGCTTCAACCTGCGGACATGAAAAACAGCCCGCGGAAACAGTGTTGAAGTAGCCCAATTCCGAGGGAAAACCGCGGACTTGAAAAAAAAAAGAAGCAAAAATGGCAAAGCTGGCCGATGCCCATCTTTATGCTAGTAGAGCACATGGAGACTGGAGGAAGTCTTTTGCAGGTTTTTGTTTTTCATTCCCCGCTGGCTCAAATAGCTTTTTCACAACAAAACCCGCCCAATTGCTACTCAAAACGCATTAGGGGGTAAAATATGTGGTTTTTTTTTGCATGGTTGCCTACTAAAATTTGCATTCCCGGGGCTAAATATCACATTAGTGGGGCCTATAGCGGTAAACTTGAGGAATGGCCATAGAAATCACTCGCTCCAGACACTCTATTCACATTCTGTGTGAACGCAGCATGAGAGTCATGAAATATCATGTTATGTTATTATTAACATAGAGGTCGGCAAAGACATCCAATGTGAGATATTCTGGGCTGAATCAAAAGAGTTATGAATGAAATTGTGAGTTATTTTGAATTTAATTTGAAAGAATGTAAAGAACGTGCTTAAATGTATTATTTATTAATAATTTAAAGGTAAATAAAATACAAAATAGCCAAATAAACTCCCAAAAATTGCATTAAAAAATAGAAAAAATATTATCAAAATTAAATGAAATAATCTTTTTGGACAAAAAACTAATTAAGAGTAATTTTAAGGCTCTGGGTCATTTTGAGACAAAGTGTGAGGGAAGGATGAGGACTAATGAGATGTTTTCCACTAGAATCCGCAGGAATCCGCATTGAGGAACATGACAACATGTTTGTATTTGGATATTTGGTCAGTTTTGAAGCCATCGCTGACACCGAGCTCGCGGGTACAAATCATACTCAAATCATACAAATCATACAAATCATAAAAAATACACTTTACTGACGCACTGCAGAAAATGCTTTTCTTACTTAGTATTTTTATCTGGTTTGCAGTCCAAATATCTAAAGATTCAAAATGGTTTGAAATCTTGTTTCATGTTTTTGTCCCAAACAGAAACAAAGATGATTTTAATGGCAGTTTTGCTCGTTTTAACGTTTTGAATTGTAAAAAATCACAGCTTCATCTGAATGGTACAAATGTTTTAAGACACTTGGAATGTGAACACACAAAAAAATGTAGGGCATTATTCGGACAGGCTAAGTGGTCGTAAAAAAAACATAGGAAATCAATGGGAAATACATTTAAAAAAAATACATAAGTACAAAAAAAGAGATTTTTTGTGCGCAATCTACCAATTGGCCACAATACTGAAAAAAGTACACAACAGTGAAGACACTAAAACACCAATCACTCTCAACAGATGGCGCTAATCGCTAATTTCCTTCAAGAAATGGGATTTTACAGGCCTAAACTCTATTTTAACCTGAAATACTGCATGCATTAATTGAAAAATAATAACAAATATTTTCTTAAATATTATTTTCTATGGGAAAATGGATATTAATTACTCCATAAATATTAATTAGTACCACAAAACTCTCACAAAATCCTAAATAAAAAAGACTAAAATAAATACTTTATGTCATTTTTATTATCTAGTAAATTATTTAAGGATTTTTAGATATTTAGACAGAAAACAAGACAAAAATACTAAATAAAAAGGCATTTTTGCAGTGTGTATTGTGCTAAATGACCTTCCAGCTAAGAATCCTTGTGTTTTGGAACTATATGATATATGATATTTTGTACTAATCCCTTATAAAAGGGTGAAAAGGGATAAAAACTAGGGCTGTCAAAAGATTAATCGCGATTAATCGCATCCAAAATAAAAGTTTGTGTTTACATAATATGTGTGTGTGTACTCTGTTAATTATTATTTATATATAAATACACACACAAGCATGTATATATTTAAGAAATATTTGATTGTATATACTGTATATACATTTATATAATCTATAATATATATAAATATAAATGTTTTATATATAAAAAATTATATTTTTTTCTTAAATATATACATGCTTGTGTGTGTATTTATATATAAATAATAATTAACAGAGTACACACACATATATTATGTAAACACAGACTTTTATTTTGGATGCGATTAATCGCGATTAATCGCGAAAGAAAAGACTCATCAACCTCAGGTGGGCTTGTTTCAGGAGTGCTGACTCAAGGTACTAAAAAGTCAATACAAATGTTTTTGCCAACTATATGTAAAATACACAACCCACTTTCTTACAGCATCATTTGCATCACAGAGATCAGCTCAAGGTTTTCCACACCCAAGTGCTTATGGAATATTTATTTATTGTAATCATCTGTACATGACAGATCACAACAGTGACAATAAGCTACGCTTCTCAAGGATTCAGATGTACTTTTCAGGGCACTAAAAAATGAGATACATATGAAGCAGAAGTGCAATCTAAATCATAGCCCATATTAATCCTCCATTTTATGCATTCAAGTCCTCATAACTTCTGAAATATTCACCTCAGGTATTACAGTGTCAGCAAAAGCCCAACACAAAGTCCCTCTCATCAGTAGAAATGCTCTTTATTCTGCAATGATCGTCCATGTAGCAGTCAATAAACCTATAGGTGTGTGTGACATCTGATTATATTACTGTTATAAAATGTGCTTTAGATTTATAGACTGTTTATTTGTGTGTATAATGTGTGTTGATCTTAATAAAAATACTTTTTCAAGTTGTTTATGCATTTACTGTTATAATATATTTCAATATGTTATTATAAATGAAGCATTTTTCAAATATTATAGTCATTATAAGCACAAAATATATAATATGTAGTCTGGTAGGCGTTATGTTGTATAATAATTTTAAGAATTATGTTTCCACTTCAATTTAAAAAACCTAAAATGGATATATTTTGGGATATGTATATTTATTTTAATATATAAGATACAAAATATATATTTTTATGGGGGTTTTATTATTTAGGTATTAGATGGATTTATATTTTATAATTATTTGTCATTGTTTATGGTGAATTATAATTATTAATAATCAAAATAATTATTCCAGTGTATTCTGGAAAAATACTTAAATACTGTTTATATCAAATTAATAATAATGTTAGACAGAGGTCAAATTGATATATTTTGGGAGATACATATTTATTTAAATATTAAGATTAAAAAATATAAAATGATTAAGAAATAAGATTACAAAATATATATATAGAGATAGTTTTTAATAGGGTTTTTATTATTTAGGTATTAGATATGATTATTTGTCATTGTTTATGATGAATTATAATTCAAGTTTATTCTGGGAAAACACTTAAACACTGTTTATATCAAATTAATAATAATTATGATATTATAAAGACTTGTTAATGTTAGACAGAGGTAAAATTTATATATTTTGGGAGATACATATTTATTTAAAGATTAAGATTAAAAAATATAAAAAGATTAAGAAATAAGATTACTATATAGATAGATAGATAGTTTTTAATAGGGTTTTTATTATTTAGGGATTAGATATGATTATTTGTCATTGTTTATGATGAATTATAATTCAAGTATATTCTGGGAAAACACTTAAATACTGTTTATATCAAATTAACAATATTATAACGACTGTTTTTAATGTTAGACAGAGGTAAAATGTATATATTTTGGAAGATACATATTTATTTAAATATATATATATATATAAACCCATCTAATACCTGAATAATAGGTATTTTTATTATGTATGTAGTAGATGGATTTATATTTGTCATTGTTTATGATGAATTATAATTTTTAATAATAAAAATAACCTGAGTATATTCTGGGAAAACACTTAAATACTGTTTATATCAAATTAACAATATTATAACGACTGTTGTTAATGTTAGACAGAGGTCAAATGTATATATTTTGGGAGATACATTTAAATTTTGTATATATTTAAATATCTTATATATTTAAATATATATAAGATAAAATATATTTATATGTATTATATATATAATATATCTATAACCTGAATAATAGGTATTTTTTATTATTTATGTAGTAGATGGATTTATATTTGATAATTATTTGGCATTGTTTATGATGATATAATTATTAATAATCAAAATAACGTGAGTAGACTTAAATACTGTTTATATCAAATTAATAATATTATAGCAACTATTGTTAATGTTAATGTAACCATAATAAATTATTAACAAATAATAAAACCATTTATAATTAATAACAATAATATTAACGGACAGATTACTATGCGCAATTTCATATCCGCAGGCCTTATTCTCTAACGCCAGTAACGCGCGTTCTCCCAGTGTGCGCCGTGCAGGCTGCGCACTTCCCGTAGCGGTTTCGATAATGGCGTCTGTCTCCGAGATGCGCTCGGCTTTGGGAAAATGAAGCGTAGAAGAGTCTATTTCCAGTGATTCACGCGGGGTTTCCATTTCGCGGACTTTGCCTCTCTATCCGCGCGGAAAGGATCAGGTTCCGATCTCAGTCGCGACGCCCAGCCCGAGATGATGAAGGTGAAGTCGAACCAAACGCGCACCTATGATGGAGACGGGTTTAAGAAGCGGGCCGCCTGCCTGTGCTTCAGGACCGACACCGAGCAGGAGGTGAGTAACGTTAGCGGTGCCGGTGGAGCGGGAGAACGCGCCGTGCGTCAGCTGCTTAAACTCAAACGCTTTGTTTGTTAGCGGCGAGCTAGCGGCGGTTAGCCTCGGAGTAGTTAGCGGAGTTAGCCTAGCGTTAAACGACGCGACGAGCAATAATCAACGAAGCGACTCGGTGACAGCCTGATTGATTTATTGACATTCATCTGATGGGTTGTTTAAATATCAAATGAGATGTCATACGATTTAAAAATACTATGGTAACCAAAAAACATGGTAAATCCAATACGGTCCAAGTATATCCAGCGATAAAAGTGTTTTGGTACCGATTCTAATGTCCTATAAGTATTACAAGAGTAACGTTACCATGGTACATCTCCAACAAAGTACCGTTATAATATTTGTATCATCGAGTAGCACTTTGTAAACTAAAACACTTTGTTCAATTGTTTGAAAGCATAATTCAAATTGGTAAAATGATAATTTCCCGGTAATAAACATATTTATATTATTAATGACAGAAAACAAGGGGCTTCACAGGTGATCTTACATATCCAACATAATATTTGTATCATCGAGTAGCACTACAGCACTTTATAAACTAAACCACTTTGTTCAATTGTTTGAAAGCATAAATAAAATAGGTAATTTCCTGGTAATAAACATTTATATTATTAATGACAGAAAACAAGGGGCTTCACAGGCGATCTTACGTCTTAGAAAGGCAAACACTGAATGTGTACATTTTTATAAATTAACATTACGGAAAACTTGTACGTTCACATATATCGGATCATTCTACACACATCTTTACTAATGACACTAGGGATGCACTATATCTCGCCACCATGTTCATTTTTAATGTTATCGAAAATATAGCTGATATATTAAAGCTAATGCATAATTTCTTTCTACTTAGACACTTAAGATGCGCACTGTTTGCTGTGATGGGTTTGAGTTGCGTGAAATATGATTTGAATCACTTTTTAAAAAGGAAAATTCAGTTAAAGGCACAATATGTAAGATTTTTTTGTTGACTTGTGTGTTCAATGTTTAAATCCAGAGAAATAAGCGATTTTTAACCGTGCGTCACCATTATTGTGTAGTAACCATGGCAACACCAAAGCCACTTTAATATCTGATGTGTTTTACACACTCACATGTGTGTGATATGATCAAACAGCGCTGCGTTACACACACACACGTGAACGAAAGAAGCGGAAGCGCTCAGAATAAAAGCTCCGCCCACTCAAGGAGTCAAGACACGCCTTTATTTTGAATAAGTGACCGCAAAAATTACATATTTTGCCTTTAAGTGCAGCACAAGTCTGTCATATAGGCTACATACAATTATAATGAGAACTTTGCTTTGAGACTTGTTTTTGTAATCCAGGCTCTCAAAAATGATATAAAAATTTGGATTTAGATTTATCGGCCAATTTATCGGTTATCTAGCCTAGAAATCGAGACGCACCCTAGCGGTCATCTAAATCTAATTTGCAGTCCGGGTCGTCTAGCAACTCTCCATCGGCTTGCGAGCTGGAAAAACCAAACTCTGGTCAGGCCAATCACATCGTCTATAGAGTCGGTGGATATGCGTCACATGACTAAACATGCGCCATCGTCTCGAATACCTTCGTCTTCACAGTCCACACTACAACGCGAAGAAGGCATTTTCAAATTTATCCGCTTTGGAGAGCATTTTCGTTTATTTAAAATGCAGTTTCATGGTGCGTTCACACCGGACACGAATGACGCGATTCGCGAGAATGATTTAGATGTTAAGTCAATGCTGCGGCGCGATTTGCGCGAATGAGGCGGCGTGAATTGAGCGTTTTGAACGCGTGATTCACGCGAATCGCTCAAGTTGAAAAATCTGAACTTTGGCGGATATTCGCGCCGCGAAAACCAATCAGGAGCTTGCTCTAGTAGTGACAACAATGAGGAGAAAATCTGTATATTAATATCTGGTTCAGACAATATGATTATCACTGTGATAACATTAAATGACATGAAAAACAACCCAGTCTCTTTTTGTTAAATGTAAGTTTATGTTTAATCAATAATACAAAAGTATAAGTAAAAGGTATAAGAAGCTATACATGAAATAAAGCAAACAATTCAGTCAAACATTCAAAGTCAGTGCTAGTCGGCTACAACGGTTACGTAAAGTTAAATAGCCTAAAAATATAAAGTAATGAAACTTCACTTTGCCCTCGGCCTAAACGATTTGCCAGGGAACAAATTATAGATCCATGAGAGCAAAGATCGGCCGTTAAACAACTACATTATCGCCTGAAAGTCTTAACTACGTTTTGTCACACATTAACAGTAGATTTGAACAAAAAAAGACACAACCCATGTCAGCCGAGACGAGCCGCTGGCAGAAGCCCCGCCTATGAGGCGAATTCACGTCTGTTGTGAAGTGAATGTCACGCGCGAATGAAGCAAGTAAACTCAAAATGTTCAAGCGTCGAACTTCGCGCGATTAGCGCAAATTATCCGTGTCATTCGCGTCCAGTGTGAACGCCACAAGTGTGAACGCCACAAGTGTGGAGGGAAGGCCAAAATGGAGAGATGTGTTTTCAAACGAAAACTTATTAGTGTGGCTGTGTGGGTCAGACGAAAAGAGGTAGTCTCGGTCCGGATCAAACTGAACCACGGTTTGCTTCTTTTTCTGTATGGTTCGGACTTTCAGACCATTTACAGGACGTTCCGGTGGTTCCAGCGTAGCCTAAACAACTGAGAGAAGAAGACAGAAGCTAGCAGGAACAATGAGCCGTGGTAGCACACAGGGAGAGGAGGAGACGAGGTTTTTAATTGAAATATGGTCAGACGACATTAGAAGAAGTCAACTGGAAAAAAGGCACAAAAATGCAGACAATTTCGAAGTATTTCCGCTGAGAATGAAAGAGAGCAATGCCAATTAAAATACACTCTAAAAAAAAGGTTCTATATAGCACCAAAAATGGTTCTTGGCTCGTAATCGTAGGGGAACCTTTTTTAGTGCTATATAGCACCAATTTTGGTGCTTATTATTATTTCTTTTATTTGAACAGGGACAGTGCACAATAAAACATTAACCCTGTATATAACAAGGAGAGATGCATTGCTCCGGGTTTTAGCAAATTGCTATTTTCCACCCGTAGTCCCTGGGCAGGTAAATAAAACATACAATAAATTAACAGTTACTAAATTCACAGTTGTGCAATATTTCAAGTACAAAATTATCAATAGACACATTTCTACATCATTAAAACAATTTACCCCCCTCCCATCACCTTTTATAAATTAATAAACCCCCCCATCTCTCACACAAACTCACAAATGGCCACAAATTTGTTGTGACAGGATCCAATGTTTTGTGTGACATGAAAATTTTGTAAAATCCGTACATGTAATCAACTCTGTTGGAAGTGTGTTCCATTGATTTATGGCAACAAAAGAAAAAGATGATTTACCAAATGCAGTCCTGCGTTTAGGAATACTGAATTCTCCCCTGGTACCTTCAGTGGTTCTTCAGCGGTGCTATATAGCACCTTAGTCAAAGAACCGGTGAAGAACCGGTGAAGAACCGCTGAAGAAGCGCTGAAGAACCGCTGAAGCACCGCTGAAGCACCGCTGAAGCACCGCTAAAGAAGCGCTGAAGCACCGCTGAAGAACCGCTGAAGAACCGCTGAAGCACCGCTGAAGAACCGCTAAAGAAGCGCTGAAGCACCGCTGAAGAACCGCTGAAGAACCGCTGAAGCACCGCTGAAGCACAGCTGAAGAAGCGCTGAAGAACCGCTGAAGCACCGCTGAAGAACCGCTGAAGAACTGCTGAAGAAGCGCTGAAGAACCGCTGAAGCACCGCTGAAGCACAGCTGAAGAACCGCTGAAGAACTGCTGAAGAAGCGCTGAAGAACCGCTGAAGCACCACTGAAGAAGCGCTGAAGAACCGCTGAAGCACCGCTGAAGCACAGCTGAAGAAGCGCTGAAGAACCGCTGAAGCACCGCTGAAGAACCGCTGAAGAACCGCTGAAGAACCGCTGAAGCACCGCTGAAGAAGCGCTGAAGCACCGCTGAAGAACCGCTAAAGAAGCGCTGAAGCACCGCTGAAGAACCGCTGAAGCACCGCTGAAGCACAGCTGAAGAAGCGCTGAAGAACCGCTGAAGCACCGCTGAAGAACCGCTGAAGAACTGCTGAAGAACCGCTGAAGCACCGCTGAAGAAGCGCTGAAGCACCGCTGAAGAACCGCTAAAGAAGCGCTGAAGCACCGCTGAAGAACCGCTGAAGAACCGCTGAAGCACCGCTGAAGAACCGCTGAAGAAGCGCTGAAGCACCGCTGAAGAACCGCTGAAGAACCGCTAAAGAAGCGCTGAAGAACCGCTGAAGCGCTGAAGAACCGCTAAAGAAGCGCTGAAGAACCGCTGAAGAACCGCTGAAGAAGCGCTGAAGAACCGCTAAAGAAGCGCTGAAGAACCGCTGAAGAACCGCTGAAGCACCGCTGAAGAACCGCTGAAGAAGCGCTGAAGCACCGCTGAAGAAGCGCTGAAGAACCGCTAAAGAACCGCTGAAGCACCGCTGAAGAACCGCTGAAGAACCGCTAAAGAAGCGCTGAAGCACCGCTGAAGAACCACTGAAGAACCACTGAAGCACCACTGAAGAACCGCTGAAGAACCGCTAAAGAACCGCTGAAGCACCGCTGAAGAACCGCTGAAGAACCGCTAAAGAAGCGCTGAAGCACCGCTGAAGAACCGCTGAAGAACCGCTGAAGCACCACTGAAGAACCGCTGAAGAACCGCTGAAGCACCGCTGAAGAACCGCTGAAGAACCGCTGAAGAACCGCTGAAGAACCGCTAAAGAAGCGCTGAAGAACCGCTGAAGCGCTGAAGAACCGCTAAAGAAGCGCTGAAGAACCGCTGAAGAACCGCTGAAGAACCGCTAAAGAAGCGCTGAAGAACCGCTGAAGAACCGCTGAAGCACCGCTGAAGAACCGCTGAAGAAGCGCTGAAGCACCGCTGAAGAAGCGCTGAAGAACCGCTAAAGAAGCGCTGAAGCACCGCTGAAGAACCGCTGAAGAACCGCTGAAGCACCACTGAAGAACCGCTGAAGAACCGCTGAAGAACCGCTGAAGCACCGCTGAAGCACCACTGAAGAACCGCTGAAGAACCTCTGAAGAACCGCTGAAGAAGCGCTGAAGCACCGCTGAAGAACCGCTGAAGAACTGCTAAAGAAGCACCGCTGAAGAACCGCTGAAGCACCGCTGAAGAACCGCTGAAGAACCGCTGAAGCACCGCTGAAGAACCGCTGAAGCACCGCTGAAGAACCGCTGAAGAACCGCTGAAGAACTGCTGAAGAACCGCTGAAGCACCGCTGAAGAACCGCTGAAGAACCGCTGAAGAACCACTGAAGAACTGCTGAAGAACCGCTGAAGCACCGCTGAAGAAGCGCTGAAGCACCGCTGAAGAACCGCTGAAGAACTGCTAAAGAAGCACCGCTGAAGAACCGCTGAAGAACTGCTGAAGAAGCGCTGAAGAACCACTGAAGAACTGCTGAAGAACCGCTGAAGCACCGCTGAAGAAGCGCTGAAGAACCTCTGAAGAACCGCTGAAGAACTGCTAAAGAAGCACCACTGAAGAACCGCTGAAGAACCTCTGAAGAACCGCTGAAGAAGCGCTGAAGCACCGCTGAAGAACCGCTGAAGAACCGCTGAAGAACTGCTAAAGAAGCACCGCTGAAGAACCGCTGAAGCACCGCTGAAGAACCGCTGAAGAACCGCTGAAACACCGCTGAAGAACCGCTGAAGCACCGCTGAAGAACCACTGAAGAACTGCTGAAGAACCGCTGAAGCACCGCTGAAGAAGCGCTGAAGAACCTCTGAAGAACCGCTGAAGAACTGCTAAAGAAGCACCACTGAAGAACCGCTGAAGAACCTCTGAAGAACCGCTGAAGAAGCGCTGAAGCACCGCTGAAGAACCGCTGAAGAACCGCTGAAGAACTGCTAAAGAAGCACCGCTGAAGAACCGCTGAAGCACCGCTGAAGAACCGCTGAAGAACCGCTGAAACACCGCTGAAGAACCGCTGAAGCACCGCTGAAGCACCGCTGAAGAACTGCTGAAGAACCGCTGAAGCACCGCTGAAGAACCGCTGAAGAACCGCTGAAGAACCACTGAAGAACTGCTGAAGAACCGCTGAAGCACCGCTGAAGAAGCGCTGAAGCACCGCTGAAGAACCGCTGAAGAACTGCTAAAGAAGCACCGCTGAAGAACCGCTGAAGAACTGCTGAAGAAGCGCTGAAGAACTGCTGAAGAACCTCTGAAGAACCGCTGAAGAACTGCTAAAGAAGCACCGCTGAAGAACCGCTGAAGAACTGCTGAAGAAGCGCTGAAGAACCACCGCTGAAGCACCGCTGAAGAACCACCGCTGAAGAACCAAAATTTTAGTACTATATAGCACTTAAAAAGGTTCCCCTATGATTACGAGCCAAGAACCATTTTTGGTGCCATATAGAACCTTTTTTTTTTATTAGAGTGTAGCCATTGGCCTATTGTTAATCGGCCTGTCCGGGATATTGTTCAGTCACTAACGTTCCGCCTGAAATCGTGTTCCGTGTCCACAGGTGTTGTTGGTGAGCAGCAGCAGAAACCCGGACAGATGGATCGTTCCTGGAGGAGGAATGGAGCCTGAGGAAGAGCCCAATGCCGCCGCTGCCAGAGAAGTCTGTGAAGAGGTTTGACTTTGATTCATGCGCTTCTCTCGGATTATGCAGGAAATCAATCATGCTCAACATTATATTAAAGGGTTAGTTCACCCAAACATTACAATTCTGTCACTAGTTGCTCACCGTCATGTCGTTTCAAACCTGTAAGACTTTCGTTCATCTTCAGAACACAAATGAAGATCATACAGCTACGCTTCAAAAAGATCATAAAGAGATCATAAAACTAATCCATATGAATTGACCTATCGGTAAGCCCTGCCCCCTTAGTTACTGTTGCTAACTCGGACAAACAAACAGAGTTGCTATATCTTACAATGTACAGCTGTCCGTGTGAAAACCTTATCCTGAGATGTTTTTGGACACAGATTGTAGCGTATATCCCGTCCGAATGATGGACAAACTTTACTGATGGTTTATCAAGTTTATTATGTCCTGTTTCACTCCAGAAAATCATCGTAAGAGCTGAACAAACAAAGCATAAGAAGTGCGCATTAACATCTCATTCACAAACTCACTCTCTCCGTTGCATTACCATTAACACACACAGCAAATTACACAAAAACACTCACAACTAACAGTAAATAAACATACTCAGAGCTTATGACCAGTGTTGGGGAAAGTTACTTTGAAAAGTAATGCATTACAATATTGCGTTACTCCCTTAAAAAGTAACTAATTGAGTTACTTTTTAAGAAAAGTAATGCGTTGCGTTACTTTTGCGTTACTTTTTCTCACCTGGGCTGGGCTTGCTTTTTAGTTTTGTTTTTTAATAGCAAAAAAAGTCCTTTTTTGTGCTAATGTAAAGACCTGTTCATACCAAAATTGAAATAATAGGCCTCAGGCTGAGGTAAAAATGTGCTGCCATTCTGGATAATGGTAGAATAGGACGCAGGAGAAAAACGTTTTACCAATAAAAACAAAAAATCTAGTAATTTTTGCTCATGGCTTAACTGAATCATCAAAGGCCAGCAGCACGACATTGGTCAATAAAGGTAGATTAAATGCATAAAAATATTTGTTCTATTTAACATTTATATATTTGAGGTTTGAGTATTCTGATTTTGCATTTGACTGATTTTATTCATTTTGAGGAGTACTGAATCTTTATTGTGCGAGTTAGTCTAGAACTACAATAACCATCATGTTTACACACACACCTTTCCACTTATTTTTCACAACATGGGGGCAGGAGAGCTGTCAGTCAAATAAATGTGAAAAAGTAACTTGCGTTACTTTTTTGAAAAAGTAACTCAGATATTTTGTTGTAAATTTGAAAAGTAATGCGTTACTTTACTAGTTACTTGAAAAAGTAATATTATTACGTAACTCAAGTTACTTGTAATGCGTTACCCCCAACACTGCTTATGACTTTTCGAGAGTGCAGTTAATAACTGGTAAACTTTGTATCTGCAAAACAACTCCGATAAACTGCGTGCGAGCTCTTCCTTTCACTACCCGGAGACTATAATACCCATCAAAATAGGAGTCCTCCTTAGTAGGACAGATAATGTAGACCTTAAACATATCTAAAATTAAATTAATTTACATATAACCAGTTTAATATGGATAAGAGAGGCACTGAAATGTAGACCTTCGTGTTTTTGACCTACAGTGTCACATGACGTGAGAACATTTAGTTATTTTGGTTTGTATGTTAGCAGGGACTTTAATCGCAATTTAACGAGAATATGACAAACAGAAAATCCTCTCAGGATCCCTGGAGTCAGTGCTACAGTACCTCAGGTACAACATTTGAGCATTTTTGTAGCATAAACACCATCAAACCGATGAGAGCTTCGGATTTTCCAATGTTTCTCTATGGCGCTGAAACCTAAAGATGTCCGAGTTCCGGTCCCAGCGCAACTGATACTCAACTGCTATTGGCTCATCTGAGTTTGAGGGGAGGGGCTTACCGAAGGTTAATTGAGCAGTTTATTCCAAAATGTTCTGAAGAGACTCGATCGCTTTATATGATTAACAGATTGAATTTAGGCTTTTATTCACAACATTCATCAACACATACATCAGTTGAGGTAAACGGAAGCTCAAGCATGAGAACCAATGAGGTTCATTCTGGTGTTACGCATCACGTTTGAGCTTCTCAAGGACCAATGAGGTTCATTCTGGTGTTACGCATCACGTTTGAGCTTCTCAAGAACCAATGAGGTTCATTCTGGTGTTACGCATCACGTTTGAGCTTCTCAAGAACCAATGAGGTTCATGCTGGTGTTACGCCGCACGTTTGAGCTTCTCAAGAACCAATGAGGTTCATTCTGGTGTTACGCATCACGTTTGAGCTTCTCAAGAACCAATGAGGTTCATTCTGGTGTTACGCATCACGTTTGAGCTTCTCAAGAACCAATGAGGTTCATGCTGGTGTTACGCCGCACGTTTGAGCTTCTCAAGAACCAATGAGGTTCATTCTCGTGTCACGCATCACGTTTGAGTTTCTCAAGAACCAATGAGGTTCAATCTCGTGTTACGCATCACGTTTGAGCTTCTCAAGAACCAATGAGGTTCATTCTGGTGTTACGCATCACGTTTGAGCTTCTCGAGAACCAATGAGGTTCATTCTGGTGTTACGCATCACGTTTGAGCTTCTCTAGAACCAATGAGGTTCATTCTGGTGTTTCGCATCACGTTTGAGCTTCTCAAGAACCAATGAGGTTCATTCTCGTGTTACGCATCACGTTTGAGCTTCTCAAGAACCAATGAGGTTCATTCTCGTGTTACGCATCACGTTTGAGCTTCTCAAGAACCAATGAGGTTCATTCTGGTGTTTCGCATCACGTTTGAGCTTCTCAAGAACCAATGAGGTTCATTCTGGTGTTTCGCATCACGTTTGAGCTTCTCAAGAACCAATGAGGTTCATTCTCGTGTTACGCATCACGTTTGAGCTTCTCAAGAACCAATGAGGTTCAATCTCGTGTTACGCATCACGTTTGAGCTTCTCAAGAACCAATGAGGTTCATTCTCGTGTTACGCATCACGTTTGAGCTTCTCAAGAACCAATGAGGTTCAATCTCGTGTTACGCATCACGTTTGAGCTCCTCAAGAACCAATGAGGTTCATTCTGGTGTTTCGCATCACGTTTGAGCTTCTCAAGAACCAATGAGGTTCATTCTCGTGTTACGCATCACTTTTGAGCTTCTGTTTATATTCGCTGATCAATGTTTATATGTGAATAAAAGCCTAAATTCAGTGATCAAGTAAGAATTTGGACTAAACCGCTTAATTCATATGGATTAGTTTTATGATCTCTTTA
Organism: Gobio gobio; assembly: GCF_949357685.1. Taxonomy (NCBI): domain Eukaryota; kingdom Metazoa; phylum Chordata; class Actinopteri; order Cypriniformes; family Gobionidae; genus Gobio; species Gobio gobio. The sequence continues at coordinate 3,270,067 of NC_137110.1, read as the reverse complement.
TGAAAGCATCAAAGTGGTCGCTTCAAAAGTCGTACAGGTTTGGAACGACATGAGGGTGAGTAATTAATGACAGAATTATCATTTTTGGGTGAACTAACCCTTTAAATGAAAATAGATGGTGGGAGTTTCATACATCATTTGTAGGAGATATTGTTAATTTGTCATGATTTTACAGTTTCATCGTTTTTTTATGGCTAATGCGCATAACACAATTTCTGACTTCAATGCTCAATGATTTTGTGATATTTTCAAAATGGATAAATCTCGGTGGAATGACCAATAGGCCTGATAATTTTAATATGGCTAAATATCAGGTAATTAATTGCCTGTCTGATTTTTTAGGCTATGTTCATTTTGATCTCATTCAAACCACGTTTAAGGAAAAAATCTGATTTGCCTGCCGTCTGAACATAGACTTAGACTATCATTACTAACAACTGGCGTATATTTTTAACTTGATCCATTGTGCAAACATGGGAACTCTAGGTTTTTGCTCTGCCGACACTTGACCTATGGGGTTTCTCTTAAAGAGAAGTGATAATGCTCCATCAGCTGAGATCTGCCACACTCTCTCTTTGGCTGGCCATCTGACAGAAGGCGGACATGCTGCTCATTCTGGGACGATCGCCTTACAGTTTTAAAGGGCATTACACTCAGATTAAGAGCTGCTCTTCACACCTCGACTGCCAGACAGTGGCCAAGAGTGACCGTGGACTATAAGCGGACCATGACACGAGGCCAGCCGCATTCAGCGAATGTGTGGGATTGTCCTGAAGCCTGAGACCACATGAAAAATGATGTTAAATTAGAATATTTCAGAGATTTCTGCTTTTCTAGGTGACTAATCAAATGCAAACGCAAACGAATGAGGGACCCACTTTATATTAGGTGACCTTAAAGGGTTAGTTCACCCAAAAATGAAAACTCTGTCATTAATTCCTCACCCTCATGTGGTTGGACACCCGTCAGACCTCCGGTCATCTTCAGACACAAATGAAGATATTTTAGTGTAAAGCTGATGCTGAGAAAGGCTTCAGATAGGCCTCCATTGGCATTCAGTACATTTATACTCACAAGACCCATAAAAGGCACTAAAAACATCGTTACAAAGTCCATCTCACCACAGTGACTCTACAATAATCTTACGATGCGACGACAATAGTTTTTGTGCGCAAAAAAAATCTAAATAACACCTTTATCCAGCTTGTTCTTGTCTTCCGTGTGTGTCTCCACGACGCATGCGCGAGAATATGAGCAGATCCGGCGTTCGGGAATCCATGAAATGCCACTTTAGCCCCATTTTGAGAACTACGCCGAGACCTAAAGCACGATCAATGTAGAATTCAACAGCTGAGATACGCGCGTCTTCCTCTGCTTGTAAACAAATCTCTTCTGGGTCACGTGTCCGAACGCCGGATCTGCTCATATTCTCATGCATGCGTCGTGGAGACACACACGGAAGACAAGAACAAGTTGGATAAAGGTGTTATTTTGATTTTTTTTTTGCGCACAAAAACTATTGTCGTCGCTTCGTAAGATTATTGTAGAGTCACTGTGGTGAGATGGACTTTGTAACGATGTTTTTAGAGCCTTTTATGGGTCTTGTGAGTGTAAATGTACTGAATGCTAATGGAGGCCAATCTGAAGCCTTTCTCAGCATCAGCTTTACACTAAAATATCTTCATTTGTGTCTGAAGATGAACGGAGGTCTGACGGGTGTCCAACAACATGAGGGTGAGGAATTAATGACAGAATTTTCATTTTTGGGTGAACTAACCCTTTAACTACTATGTACTAACATTTTAATTAATAATTTGATACAATGCACTTATTGTGTACATACATGTTTTTACATTGTACTTGCATTTAAAAAAATACCTGCATGTAATTACATCTGTAATTAATTTCTGTAGTTACATTTGTAATTACACAGTTGACACTTCCCTTACACCTAACTCTACCCTTAAACTTACCCAGATCACCACACCTGTCCCTAACTCTACCCTTAAACTTACCCAGATCACCACACCTGTCCCTAACTCTACCCTTAAACTCACCCAGATCACCACACCTGTCCCTAACCCTACCCTTAAACTTACCCACACCACCACACCTGTCCCTAACTCTACCCTTAAACTTACCCACACCACCACACCTGTCCCTAACTCTACCCTTAAACTTACCCAGATCACCACACCTGTCCCTAACCCTACCCTTAAACTTACCCAGATCACCACACCTGTCCCTAACCCTACCCTTAAACTTACCCAGATCACCACACCTGTCCCTAACTCTACCCTTAAACTTACCCAGATCACCACACCTGTCCCTAACTCTACCCTTAAACTCACCCAGATCACCACACCTGTCCCTAACCCTACCCTTAAACTTACCCACACCACCACACCTGTCCCTAACTCTACCCTTAAACTTACCCACACCACCACACCTGTCCCTAACTCTACCCTTAAACTTACCCAGATCACCACACCTGTCCCTAACTCTACCCTTAAACTTACCCAGATCACCACACCTGTCCCTAACCCTACCCTTAAACTTACCCAGATCACCACACCTGTCCCTAACCCTACCCTTAAACTTACCCAGATCACCACACCTGTCCCTAACCCTACCCTTAAACTTACCCAGATCACCACACCTGTCCCTAACTCTACCCTTAAACTCACCCAGATCACCACACCTGTCCCTAACCCTACCCTTAAACTTACCCAGATCACCACACCTGTCCCTAACCCTACCCTTAAACTTACCCATACCACCACACCTGTCCCTAACCCTACCCTTAAACTTACCCATACCACCACACCTGTCCCTAACCCTACCCTTAAACTTACCCACACCACCACACCTGTCCCTAACTCTACCCTTAAACTTACCCATACCACCACACCTGTCCCTAACCCTACCCTTAAACTTACCCAGATCACCACACCTGTCCCTAACCCTACCCTTAAACTTACCCACACCACCACACCTGTCCCTAACCCTACCCTTAAACTTACCCACACCACCACACCTGTCCCTAACCCTACCCTTAAACTTACCCACACCACCACACCTGTCCCTAACTCTACCCTTAAACTTACCCAGATCACCACACCTGTCCCTAACCCTACCCTTAAACTTACCCACACCACCACACCTGTCCCTAACTCTACCCTTAAACTTACCCAGATCACCACACCTGTCCCTAACCCTACCCGTATCACACCTCAATATCAGCAAAGGTGTTTTGCAATACAATTTGAACACAGTAAGTACAATGTACTTATTTTTTGATGTAAGTACATAGTAGTTAAGGCCACCTAATATAAAGTGGGGCCTGAATGAGTGTTATTGGTCATGTGACTCTCAGATGTTCTTACATTGAAGCTTAAGATGCACTCTCAAATTATGCTGGAGAACATTGAGACTGTCTTTACAGTGTTATCCTGATTATATCATAGTAAAACAACACACTATCGTATAGAAGTTTGGGGTCAGTGAGATTCGTTTTTGTTTTTTAAAGCGAGAGAGAGAGAAATTAATACTTTTTATTTAGCAAGGATG
>NC_137110.1:3226497-3258997 GCF_949357685.1 Gobio gobio | reverse complement strand
TTACATCCCAGCCAAAATGAAGTCACTGTTGTCAATGATTGGATCATAATTGCAGTGATTTTTGTGTTTCTAGCATGTTATATATTTGGCAATAGTTCTTCTAGCTAGAGATGCACCGATTGATCGGCCAGGGATGGGAATTGGCTGATTTTAGGCATGATCGGCCCTGATTGGTGATTGGCCGATCAGTCTCACGTGTCTCCGATTTTGAGCCGATGTTGACGTCACAGCCGCATGCAAACACTAACTATGCCATTTGTAAAACTTGTAAGGTTAAAATAAACCGCGGGGGAACCACCAGGAAAGCCCACATGACAAACCTAATTAGACACTTAAACCCCATCACCCTGCAGAACATGCCCAGTTTGAAGAGGGTAAAGGTCAAGCAGCGAAAACACCAAAGCAATTACAGAGAAATGATGGACTTCATGACCAGCCGACAGTGTTAATTTTCACAGCAAATTTTTATTTAGTTTTAGTCATAGTCTTTTGACTAAAATGCCATTTTAGTTTTAGTCATATTTTAGTCACCTGAATTATTTTTAATTTTAGTCTAGTTTTAGTCGACTAAAATCTAATGAGTTAAATTGTAATACATTAAGCATTTAAGTATTACATAACCGACTGTCACTTGAACTGACATTTTGACATCATTTTGTTTTTGACATTAAAAATACACGAAAGGGCTCAATTCACTTTTTTAAAAACATCTATATAGTTTTTATAACTTTGTATTTCTGTTTTAGTCAGTAGGCCATATCAGGTTAAGCTAAAGCTTCAAATAAGTTGGTTTCTTTTTTTAATTTCAGTTAACATTTATTTAATTTCAAGTAATGAAGATTTTTTTTTTATGGTTTTAGTGAACTATTATAACCCTGACACTTTACTGAATATGTGTCAAATACTGGTCTTTCCTCCTGACTATGAATTAAATGGGAATTAAATTAAATACAGTTTATTGTGTAACCAAAAACGAATATATAATGCGTGACTTTTAATTATAAACAAGCTGGAAATACACCAGGACTCTTATTTTGAAATATCTGCGCCTCTATTGCAGTTGCAGGAGCTCATTCAAGTTCAGATGAGGAGATAAAAAATGCGTTGTTACAACCGTCTAAATCATATTACTATATAAACATGGTAAAGTAAACATTGTCATTATTCATCAGCATTAGTTGATAAACACTGGTCTGGCATAAATGTGTGTTATTGATTGAGCCGCTCTGGAGCTGGATTGTGTGTGTGTGTGTGTGTGTGTGTGTGTGTGTGTGTGTGTGTGTGTGTGTGTGTGTGTGTGTGTGTGTGTGTGTGTGTGTGTGTGTGTGTGTGTGTGTGTGTGTGTGTGTGTGTGTGTGTGTGTGTGTGTGTGTGTGTGTGTGTGTGTGTGTGTGTGTGTGTGTGTGTGTGTGTGTGTGTGTGTGTGTGTGTGTGTGTGTGTGTGTGTGTGTGTGTGTGTGTGTGTGTGTTGATTGAGCCGCTCTGGAGCTGGATTGGGTGTGTGTGTGTTATTGATTGAGCCGCTCTGGAGCTGGATTGGGTGTGTGTGTGTGTGTGTGTGTGTGTTATTGATTGAGCCGCTCTGGAGCTGGATTGGGTGTGTGTGTGTGTGTGTTATTGATTGAGCCGCTCTGGAGCTGGATTGGGTGTGTGTGTGTGTGTGTTATTGATTGAGCCGCTCTGGAGCTGGATTGTGTGTGTGTGTGTGTGTTATTGATTGAGCCGCTCTGGAGCTGGATTGGGTGTGTGTGTGTGTTATTGATTGAGCCGCTCTGGAGCTGGATTGTGTGTGTGTGTGTGTGTGTTATTGATTGAGCCGCTCTGGAGCTGGATTGGGTGTGTGTGAGCCTGTAGATCGTGTGTTTTCCAGAGGTTAGATCAGTTCAGATCAAATGTGTTCATCTGTGACACAGGACATCAGTTCTGACCCCATCTCTGCCCTAATCCACCCTCAATAACATTTTCGTCTCGTTTTTATTTCATGACGAAAATGACTGTTGATTTTCGTCATAGTTTTGGTCATCCAACACTAGTTTTTGTTTAGTTATTGTCTCGTTTTCATCAGTGAAAAAAGGTCGTTGACGAAAATTATGACACAAATTATTCGTCAACGAAATTAACACTGCCAGCCGAACGCATTAAACCATTACTTCGTGAGAATTTACCATTTCATTTGAGAAAACTGTGAACACACACACTCAAAGGGTCTTCACGGCAACCCGTCAAAATAAAAGTTTGGTTTAAAAAAAATTTAATTGACAGAAATATATTAGACGACAGTAGATTTAGCGCCGGCTCTATGTAATAATAATAATACGTCTCTACTACTAATAATAATTATGCTTAAGTGGTTGACTATTTTTCACATGATCTTTTTTTTTATAAACAATGTTTACTTTTAAACAGCATACAGCCTTTAAATGTGTATGTATTATTTACTTATAATGATCATCATCATAAATTATATATTTTTAAATGGTTAAATAAAAAAAATATAAAAAACATTTAGCTGTGGTACCGAAATTGGTACAGAGTACCGTAAAATATTTATGGTATTGGTACCGACTACTGTAATTTTGGTCTCTAGCTGGCAACATTTATTACCCAATTACTGAACTATTATTTGGAGGAGTATTCCACACTTCAGGTTTGTTCATTCATAGGATCTTTTGACTTTTGTAAGATGAGTAAAAAGGGGAAAAAGGTCAATTTATAATGTTTTGTTTCATAAAGCAACTGATTTTCAGTTGTTATTTCTACTTATTACACTTATTTTTTGAGAGTTGTTTAAGTGAGAGAAGATCCTGTTGTAATGTTTAATTTATTTTAGAATAAAAAAATCAAATGTTGCTTTGAAGAAAAAGTGGATTTTTGTTTGTATATGCTGTCAATTATAGTTCGGTATCGGCCAATCTCTTTAAAGCTACACTGTGTGATATTTTCCCCCATTTAGTGGTGAACAGGTATATGACCATCCAGTGAATATTAGTTTCTGTTCCTCTCAATTCCGATTTCGTTTTAACTCCTACGGTGGCTGATTTAGTCCAAGATTAACATGGTGACCTCGTCCACATTGGACACGGTGCCATCGAGTGTTAAAACGCCAAAGGCCAAGCTTGAATTTACGGGTATGTCCCTCTTTGGCTAATGTACTTTCAAGATGGAGGAGCAACATGGCGACCCGCATTCGAACCCTCACCCGTATATATTTACAATGGCATATTATAAACCTACGAGAATACTTTACAACTTGAAAGGAGTAAATATACATTAATGAGCACAAGTGTTTTTAGCTAAGAACAAACTAAAAAAGTTACACAGTGTAGCTTTAACAAAAAATCGAAAGAATTGGCCAAGAAAATTGCAATCGGTGCATCTCTACTTCTAACCCTAACTGATGGAGTGTGTAGCTTTTGATTTCTTAAGCAACCAATAGGAAGACACATCATGGATGCCGATGTCAAGATTCATCAGCTCAAGGGTCCAGAAAGCTTAAATTCACTGAAAGCCTTTGGGATGTGCTGGAGGAGACTTTACACAGTGCTGGGGCCTCATTTATAAACGTTGCGTACGCACAAAAGAAGGCGTACGCCGCTCTCTACGCAATAATTGGTATTTACAAAAAGCAAACTTGACGGGAAAATGTGCGGTCCTTCACGCAAGCTCTGACCCAGGCGTACGCACAAAAACGGCTGAAATGAGAAATGGCGACACCGTCGGCAGATGAAGAAACACGTGAAAGTGTGTGAAACTGTAGAGCGGTGTGTAAAAGAAATGGTTATGCCTCTCATAAATAACATGAAGACTTCACAAAGCAAGTCTTACAATTAACAGCCGACACCAACACCCGATCGATCTGCAGTGTAAAACAAACAAAATTACAACAGAAATGCAAATTAACACATATGTGCTAAAAGAAAAGAGAAATATGTTCTGCAATAATATTGGCATGTTATGCAATTCATCCACATAAATAATATGGTAAACAGAACGAAATAGCTAATGTATTAAACTGATATTCTCGTCAATGTGTCCGTCTGGCGGAGCAGATATAGATGCAATTAGATAGATAATTAGGGAGATGTATAGATAAATAGATAGATAGATGTATTAAATTTCGTCATCAGCTACGGAATCATGGTATTCATGCATATACCTTTTAGTTTTATTTTTGATAAAATAACGTATGACATGTCTCAACCATTCAGAAAACTGCAAGACATTACATTTGCACTGAACTATTTCCCATTTCCACGTAGATTATAACCGACATCTGTAGCTTGTCAGATGCAATTAAATGGATGGAAGTAAAATGCCCCATCACAATGCGTAAAGACGCACAATGGCTGATCTTGCGCTCTTAGAAGATGTGGCAAATGGAAGGATTCGGAGTGAAGAACGCATCTTCAGACAGCGAGAGGACACACTCTGGCGATGGAGCGCTAGACGCTTTTTTGCCTCGACTTTGATGTCCGACCATTTCTTTTTTATTTCGGCCACGGTCCGAGGTTGTGAGGCGACAGCATTTACAGCGTCTGCAACCTTTTGCACCTCAAGTGCCTTTTTGGCATTAGTAATACCCACACTGTGCCCTCCAAAACAACATTTTTCTCCTCTTTTCCACCTCACCAATGATAACTTCTACTTCACATTGAGTGAAGTTACGTTTTTTTTATTTCCTCTCTGTGTTTGCCATGATTTCGCAATCGATGAATATTAACTTGTGGGCGTTTCACGGACTATTTATGGGAAACTACGGGCGTGACATGAAGCCGCAAAAGCTGCGCTACAATTAGAATTGATTGTGATTTATTAAGGGAAAACTGCGTAGGATGTGCGTGCGCACGGTTTTATAAATCCGAATATTTCTGTGCGTACGCACGTCCTATGTTTCATCCGTACGCCACTTCTGACGCAAATCCTACGCAAAGTTTTATAAATGAGGCCTCTTGCTTTAGCAAAACTAGATGGAAATGAATATTGTGCTGTTTACAGGAGCCAATTCTAATTCATATCATTATGGGATTTTGCTAGTGTGTGATTGGCTCACGTACATTTGCATCGCGCTCAACCGCTTCGGCTCATAACACCCGTGTGTCTTTTCTGTTTCTCACAGGGAGAAAAAGGGAATGGTTCAAAATCGACGATGCCATAGAAGTTTTGCAGTGTCACAAACCAGTCCAGGCCAGTTACTTCACGGCTCTACAGGATGGCTGTGTGAACAGTAACGGGACGCCCCTAGTGGCCACGATAGGCGGAGAACTGCCGCCCACCTTCATTAACCAGAGCTCCGTCTCTGATATCAGATAACTAATGCAAAACACAGACACTCCGGATGAGGCTTCCACCACTCTTGCTCTTACTTTCATTATTCTCTTCTCATTTGGATTCTTTAGGAAAGAGACACACACACACACACACACACACACACACACACAAAAACAATGGAATATTCGGAAAGCGATGTTTTGTAAATGTAATACTTCTGTTTAATTCTCCTTTCATGCGGACTGTTGCATGAAACCCACGTCCTTTTAGCAGCCCAAGTGTGCGATTAAACGAATGCAAGAACTACTTTTTACTGTTGTGATGTAAAGATATACACACGGTGCGTGAGCATGTGGCTTTCGGTGTTTTGACACGTTGGATTTCGTCTGCGTGCACATGTGCGAACGAGCTTTCCGTCGGGCGGTTGAGGGGAAGCGTTTAGTCGTCTGAATGGTGGTGGGTTTGCATGAACACTGGTATTTATTTGTCTTATGAGTTTGTGTGATGCGATGAATGTTTAACCTGTACTCCGTGTTCAATTGTTGCTCTTAAAGGGTTAGTTCACCCAAAAATTAAAATTCTGACATTAATTACTTCCCCTCATGTCGTTGGACACCCGTCAGACCTCCGTTCATCTTCAGACACAAATGAAGATATTTTAGTGTAAATCTGATGCTCTGAAAGGCCTCCATTGGCTCAATGGCACTTTACACTCTCAAGACCCTTAAAAGACACTAAAGACGTCGTTACAAAGTCATCTCACTACAGCGACTCTACAATAACTTTATAAAGCGACGAGAATAGTTTCTGTGCGCAAAAAAACCTAAATAACGACTTATTTAGCGATGACCGATTTCAAAATAATGCATCATGAAGCTTCGAAGCGTTATGAATCAGTGAGTCGAATCATGATTCGGATCGCGTGTCAAACCGGCAAACTGCTGAAATCACATGACTTTGGCGATTCAAACCGCTGAATCGACTCGCTGATTCATAACGCTCCAAACCGCTGAATCGATTCGCTGATTCGTAACGCCCCAAACCGCTGAATCATAACGCTTCAAACCGCTGAATCGACTCACTGATTCATAACGCTCTAAACTGCTGAATCGACTCACTGATTCATAACGCTCTAAACCGCTGAATCGACTCGCTGATTCATAACGCTCCAAACCGCTGTATCGACTCACTGATTCATAGCTCCAAACCGCTGAATCGACTCACTGATTCATAACGCTCTAAACCGCTGATTCGACTCACTGATTCATAACGCTCCAAACCGCTGAATCGACTCACTGATTCATAATGCTCCAAACCGATGAATTGACTCACTGATTCATAACGCTTCAAACCGCTGAATCGACTCACTGATTCATAACGCTCTAAACCGCTGAATCTACTCGCTGATTCATAACGCTCCAAACCGCTGAATCGACTCGCTGATTCATAACGCTCCAAACCGCTGAATCGACTCACTGATTCATAACGCTCTAAACCGCTGAATCTACTCGCTGATTCATAATGCTCTAAACCGCTGATTCATAACGCTCCAAACCGCTGAATCGACTCACTGATTCATAACGCTCTAAACCGCTGAATCTACTCGCTGATTCATAACGCTCCAAACCGCTGAATCGACTCACTGATTCATAATGCTCCAAACCGCTGATTCGACTCACTGATTCATAACGTTCCAAACCGCTGATTCATAACGCTCCAAACCGATGAATCGACTCACTGATTCATAACGTTCCAAACCGCTGATTCGACTCGCTGATTCATAACGCTCCAAACCGCTGAATCGTCTCACTGATTCATAACGTTCCAAACCGCTGATTCGACTCGCTGATTCATAACGCTCCAAACCGCTGAATCGACTCACTGATTCATAATGTTCCAAACCGCTGATTCGACTCGCTGATTCATAATGCTCCAAACCGCTGATTCGACTCGCTGATTCATAATGCTCCAAACCGCTGATTCGACTCACTGATTCATAACGTTCCAAACCGCTGATTCATAACGCTCCAAACCGCTGAATCGACTCACTGATTCATAACGCTCTAAACCGCTGAATCTACTCGCTGATTCATAACGCTCCAAACCGCTGAATCGACTCACTGATTCATAATGCTCCAAACCGCTGATTCGACTCACTGATTCATAACGTTCCAAACCGCTGATTCATAACGCTCCAAACCGATGAATCGACTCACTGATTCATAACGTTCCAAACCGCTGATTCGACTCGCTGATTCATAACGCTCCAAACCGCTGAATCGTCTCACTGATTCATAACGTTCCAAACCGCTGATTCGACTCGCTGATTCATAACGCTCCAAACCGCTGAATCGACTCACTGATTCATAATGTTCCAAACCGCTGATTCGACTCGCTGATTCATAATGCTCCAAACCGCTGATTCGACTCGCTGATTCATAATGCTCCAAACCGCTGATTCGACTCACTGATTCATAACGTTCCAAACCGCTGATTCATAACGCTCCAAACCGATGAATCGACTCACTGATTCATAACGCTTCAAACCGATGAATTGACTCACTGATTCATAACGATTCAAACCGCTGAATCGACTCACTGATTCATAACGCTTCAAAGCTTCATGAGGCCGTATTTTGAAATCGGTCATCACTATATAAGTCGTTATTTAGGGGTTTTTTGCGCACAGAAATTATTCTCGTCGCTTCATAAAGTTATTGTAGAGCCACTGTAGTGAGATGGACTTTGTAACGACGTCTTTAGTGCCTTTTAAGGGTCTTGAGAGTGTAAAGTTGAGCCAATGGAGGCCTTTCAGAGCATCAGATTTACACTAAAATATCTTCATTTGTGTTCTGAAGATGAACGGAGGTCTGACGGGTGTCCAACGACATGAGGGTGAGGAATTAATGACAGAATTTTCATTTTTGGGTGAACTAACCCTTTAACTTAACCATTGTTTTTTCTCTTGACATCTTGTAAATAACTTCAAAAACACACTTAATTTATTCTAGTACCTGATTAGACTGGAGCGCAATTCCACAAGCGCACTTTTTATTTAATGAAGGACTTCGAAGTTAATATTATGTCATTTTGCAACCATATATTTTTTGCAGTCAGTGATGCAGAAACGAAACCCCTGTAATCATACTGGGATGTAATGGTGGCATGATTTGGCAGGTTCTCTGTAGCACTTTTTAAAGTTGACTCGCTTTTTAATACACTCGCCTGGTTTCATCAGTGCAAACCCATTCTGTGAAACACACACACTTTCCATGATCCGATCTCCATGTGGAAGTCAAATGTGTTGACTTCAAGAAGTGCCACAGTCCTCCCTCTACACAAGAAGATTCACTTCAGTTTTCAATGCAATCTGTTGAAAAAAACTAGCTTACACTTTATTTGGTGGCACTTTATTTTAGTGTCTTTGTTACACTTCACAAATACTTTTATAAACAAGCGCAACAGAAGCAAACAAGGAAGCTAGCAGCAGACCAACTGAAAAAATGAGTGAAGACCATTTTAAGCAAAAATGTTAAACCCCCACATTAAAACATTGAGTTGTATAGAGACAATACCATATTTTGTTTAATTATAGCGCCACCTAGAGGCACAATCCTACCATTCTTCATGTGTCCTCGGAGTGAGCCCATACACGTGTCAATTTTGGTGAAAATATCTCATTTTGTTTTGGAGTTATAGATATTTATATGTAAAAACACGTAAAAATTTACTGTGACTTTGATTGGATTTTACTCCCCATTACTAACAATATTTTGACCTATGTTTCCGAACTTCTGACGCTGGTTTCGTCTCGATCGGACTAGCGGTTTTGAAGACTGCACAAACCATATGCCGAAACCTTGCAAGTCTGGTATCGTTGGACTCGGCAAGGATTCAGGAGACAAAAAAAGTTACTCCCATGAAAATAAGTCAACCACACCCAAAGTTATAAGCATTTGAAATATAAATCCACTAGGTGGCGCTGTTTTGAAACTTCTCCGGCTCCTTCAGGGCATCGTGCTGATGACCCATACCGAGTTTCGTAACAATCCGTTCATGAGTTCATCAAATACAGCATTTTAGCACATAATTCAAAATGGCCGATATGGTAAAATTGGATATCAGTCGCCTCGGCATGACGTCCTGAATCTAACAACACCACAAACGGTTCCGAAGTTATAAGCAAAAATAGCAAAATCTCCGGACCAGTAGGTGGCGCTGCACCGAAACGCTGCATGTGACATCATGTCATGATTGTGATTACATGTACCAAGTTTGGATTGAATACAATAAAGCGTTGCGGAGATATAACCTTGTGTGTATTTTCGCAACCGCTACGTAAAATCTGTTCGCGCGTTTATCAAACATTTTGACGATAGATTTATCGAAGATTTGACAAATCAACTTGAATTCCACAACTTTTTGTCAAAATGGTCTGAAGATGATCTGGTAAAAATTTCGTGCAAATCGGACGAACCATCTAGGACGAGTTCGCAAAAGTAGATTTTTCGGAAAATTCAAAATGGCGGTAAAATTTGCATGACTGAAAATGACGTCATAGGGTGCAGCTAAGGAATTTAGTTTCTTTGTGGGAAAGGTGTGATATTTGGCACACTGAAAGAGGTCAGTCTGAATTGTCACCACCGCAAATTTGGAGTCTCTAACTCAAACCCTCTAGCGCCACCACCTGTCCAAAGTTTCACTTGCGCTAATAACTTTTGAACCGTGTGGGCTAGAAACACCATTTTTAATTTAACTCCTCCTATGCCGTTGCTCCGATTTTCATGAAAATTTAACCAGATCATCTTCAGACCATGCAGACAGAAAGTTATAGAATTCAAGTCGATTCGCCAAACCGTTTTCAAAGAACACATGAACGAATTTGACAAAGTGCTGCCAAAATGAATGCGAGGCTATTTAGCCATTTTGGGTGTCGGCCATTTTGAATTTGGTAATAAAATGCTGCATTTCATGAACGCATTAGCGTATCATTACGAAACTCGGTGTGGGTCATCGACATGATGCCCTGAAGGAGCCTGAGAGGTTTTAAGCCAGCGCCACCTAGTGGTAAAATCAAATATTCACATGCTTATAACTTTGAATTTGGTTGACTTATGATTTATTATTCATCTCCTTAGATTCCAGAGTCCAATGAGACCAAGCATGCAAGGTTTAACCTTATGTTTTGTTCATCGTTGTGATTTAACGCTTAAACAACTTCCGCGAATATCTTCGAAACCGTTTGTCCGATCGAGAGGAAACCACTCTATGCTAATGGCCTAAGATGTGGGTTATTTTTTTAATGTGCTCATAAATACAAAACGAAATGAGATTCACAATTTCACACGCTTATGTATGGAGACACATTAAACAATTAAAATTGCCACTTAAATACAGTATTCATAAATTGCTGTATTTTACAAATACATTGACGTATGATTATGAAACTCGGTATGTTTCATGGCAGCGCAACCTTGTGGCCAAAAGTCATGACATTTCCAAAAATACCAATAACTTTTTATTTTAATTTGCCTATTGTAATTAAACTTAATAGATTCCTTGGGTCAGGGCGAGAACATATACCATTTTTACCATATTTGGCCGAACTTCCTGTCCGCCATTTTGTTTTTCTTTAAAAACCTACTTTTTCTAATTCCTCCTAAACCGTTTATCCGATTTCCACCAAAATTTAACCGTATCATCGTCAGACCGTGCCGACACAAAGTTAAGGATTTTGTGTCGATAGACAAAACCGTTTTCGTATAGCGTCGCAACAAAGTTGAGGCATGAAGCCAAAATGACTCTTGAGGCTGTATCTCTGCAGTGCTTTGGCATATTGACACCAAACTTTGCATGTGTCATTGACACCTCACTCTGATCACATCACATCAGTTTGGCCACAGCGCCACCTATTGATCAAAAGTGATAAACCGTTTTATCAGTGACTATATTATTTGTTTCCCGCCATTTCGCCTACAATCGTCTTAAAATGTCTTTAATTGGTCTGATGTTGGTGTGTTTAGTGTGCTTGGATTGCAGCTGTATTTATCACTGAAGTACATGTAGTGTAACTACGTCCCCTTAAAATGAAGTGTTACCAAAAATGTAACGTTACCTGCCAATTTCCGAACTCTATGAAATCAAAATACAATTATTTTTACAGTTCATGTTATTCCAAGGGGAAAAAATGTAAGTAAAATGGTTTTGTTAATTTTAGCTATTAGCGGATGTTTACATTTTGTTAATAACACAACGGCTCTTAAATGACATCTGAAGAGCGATTTGAATGAAGGTGTTTATATAGTTTATTTTCAGTTTAATGCAATGTGCATGTTTTCATGGGCACTCGTTTTCCATTGGTAGATTTGGCTATTAATATTCTTGATCTTTCGAGGTTTAACGTCTTTTACAGGGTTTCTGCAGGTTTCACCAAGTCAAATGGAAGACTTTGAGACCTTTTTAAGACCATTATGAATTAAACTTAAGATCTATAAAAGGAAATGCAGTCACAAAATTACTTGCAACGTTCAAATTAGACAAATCGATAAACTTGTATCAATAAATGTTCACTTCCTCATAGCTCAATCCCACCAGGAATTCGCAACATTTAAAATAAATTACTTATTTTTTAGATCAAAATGACTGAATTTGTGGTGGTAATTTCCAGAAATTTGTATGATTAAGATACCACATTTACCATATTATGTATTATGTTAGATGCACAATAGTCACACATTACTATAGAACAAACAAAATACATAAATCCACTAAATTATTTTGGTTTAGGAATAATGCAGGATCTCAAAAAATACATGTAGATTTTTCGTTGTATTTAGTAATCGCACACTCTAAAAAATGCTGGGTTGAAAATGGACTAACCCAGCGATTGGGTTGTTTTAACCGAGCGGTTGGGTTAAATGTTTGCTTTAAAAAATGTTGGGTTGAAAATGGACTAACCCAGCGATTGGGTTGTTTTAACCGAGCGGTTGGGTTAAATGTTTGCTTTAAAAAATGTTGGGTTGAAAATGGACTAACCCAGCGATTGGGTTGTTTTAAGCAAACATTTAACCCAACCGCTCGGTTAAAGTCCATTTCCAACCCAACATTTTTTAGAGTGCTAAAGTGCTGCAGGATTTCAATGAGCATTAGACGTAGGAAAATTTAGACCTGTTTAAAACAATTTGAAACCTAAAACAATACTTCAGCGAATTTAAGGCCTGAAATTTTGATTTTCTAGACTTTAAGACCCTGCGGAAACCCTGCTTTTAGAAGTGACCGCGTCTACAAACACCGAGAGAATGTGATCAACGTTGTTTTAGTGTAAAAACATCTCTTCTTTTTAAACGTCAGCTGCGTGAAGCCGCTCTGTAAAGCAAAATACTGTGAATCTTGAGCCACTAGTTAGAAAGATGCCGTTGCGATGTATAGATATGGTACGCGGTTGGGAGTTTTGGGACTGTATCGAGTAATGAACCCAAGACTTTTACGTTTACATGCCTTTGATATCTATCGCCGCTAATGTCATGGATCTTGCAGCGGATTGCAAGTCTTTTAGTGTAGCATGTGATGCTTAATCTGATGGCGGCTAATGTACCCACATCTGCGTGATTCAAACCACCTTTACGAGACGAAACAAGGATGTGAGATCTTAACTGCTGCATTTGGGGTCTAAAACTGACCGTGTGAATTACTCGCATCCTTGACGGAAATCTCACGGAAAGCACCTTAAATGTGCCCTGTTAGTGACTGTGAATGTAAGCGGATCTGGCGCTGGTGTACTGGAGTCATTGGGATGGAATGAGTGAAATCTCCCACAGCCGGTCTCTTCACTGGAATATTTCTGCTTTTTCGTTTTGGGATTGTGAAATCAACCAGTATGAGAATGTAATATAAATGTGCCAACTAATAAACACCAGTATTTCACCTCAGGGTCGCAGTGAGTTTGTCCTCTGACGTCTCGTTTGTAAAGGGTTTTGCATATTTCTGATTTATGTGACGTTGAGAGTTTTGTAAGATCAAGCCTTTATATATTAAATAATTAAATATATTTTTATTATATACACCATTTAATAAATATTAACATACATATATAAAAACATTACATTATATAATTACATATATTTATACAAAAATGTAATATTGTAAATAAAAATAAGTTATGTAATAATTTTGGAAGATCAAGCTTTTATAATTTATGTATACAAATTATTAAATATATTTATTATAATATACAATTGTACAATTATAATTCTATTTAATATTAACTATACATATAAATATAATGTATATTAAACATTACATAATTATATAAAAATAAGATGCATTAAATACATTTGTTTTGTAAGATCGAGCTTTTATATACACAAAATAATTAAATATTTATAATATAATTTTAATGTGTATAATTATATATTCAATAAATATCAACTATACATATATTAAACATTACATATTTATGCTAAATTAATTACAATATATAAATATTAAATACACATTTTATTATAAATTATATTTAATAAATATTAACTACACACACACAAATAATTTATATATACAGAAATTAAATCTAATATTGTAAATGAGTTATAAAATTTATTTAATATTTTAGTTCTGGAAGATCAAGCTTTTATAATTTATATATACAAAATAAGTTATATATTAAATATATTTATAATATAAAATTAATTTAATATATGTGTATAATTCTATTTAATATTAACTAAACATAAATAGTGTATATATATAATGTATGTTAGTGTATGATTAATTTAAATAAACAATTCAATAAAATTATATGTAAAATATAAGTTCCTAAATGTATTTAATATTTATGCAAGATATAGCTTTTATAAATAATTTATATATAAAAAATAATTAAATATTTATAATATACAATTAATTTAATATATATGTGTATAATTATATTTATTATTTATAATAGAATATTTAATTAATATTAACTATACATATATTAAAACATTACATATAATTAGTATATATACTAAATTATATAAACAAATTTAATATAGTTATTATATTTAAAATATATTAACTTCATTAAATGAAACGCATTATAAAAAATTTAATTTTATATTTAAATATATAATATATATATATATATATTTTGTGTATATGTATATATAATGTGTGTATGTATGAATAAATACACACAAGATTGAAAGGTTCTTTCCAGGAAAATGGGCCCAAAACACAAAAAGTGTGTCAGATAAACCATCAAATATAATGCATTAATACGTACCAGCGACCAATATATGAAGGAGTCTGACACAACAGCACTTTTGAATGTTTATTGTACAGATAATGTGGAAAATCACTGTGGCTGCTGTCCTCGACCACGGCCAAAACCACCTCTCTGCAAAACACAGCACAAACTGAGCCTCACAACAGCCAATGGCATCAATGCAAGAGTTCAACACTTCAGAAACAGCACAACTTACAAACTGGAACTCTGTGGCTGCGCCTGCACCCGCCTCAGCCTTCTTATCAGCTCCAGCTGCGGACACACACACACTGCTCGTTTAACACAGAGGCCAAGGTCAAGACTGGGGGGTGTGTGTTTTTTTGTGAAATATCAGGACACAAATGTGTATAATGACATGGGTATTACAAAAAGAGGGAGAAATATGAGGACGTTCCCCATGTCCTCACTTTTCAAAATGCTTATAAATCACAGAATAAGTTTTTTTTCACAGAAAGTTAACTGCACAGTGTGTGTGTGTGTGTGTGATGGGTAGGTTTAGGGGCAGTGTGTGTGTGTGTGTGTGTGTGTGTGTGTGTGTGTGATGGGTAGGTTTAGGGGCAGTGTGTGTGTGTGTGTGTGTGTGTGTGTGTGTGTGTGATGGGTAGGTTTAGGGGCAGTGTGTGTGTGTGTGTGTGTGTGTGTGTGTGTGTGTGTGTGTGTGTGTGTGTGTGTGTTGGGTAGGTTTAGGGGCAGTGTGTGTGTGTGTGTGTGTGTGTGTTGGGTAGGTTTAGGGGCAGTGTGTGTGTGTGTGTGTGTGTGAGATGGGTAGGTTTAGGGGCAGGGGCAGTGTGTGTGTGTGTGTGTGTGTGAGATGGGTAGGTTTAGGGGCAGTGTGTGTGTGTGTGTGTGTGTGTGTGTGTGTGTGTGTGTGTGTGTGTGTGTGTGTGTGTGTGTGATGGGTAGGTTTAGGGGCAGTGTGTGTGTGTGTGTGTGTGTGTGTGTGTAGGTTTAGGGGCAGTGTGTGTGTGTAGGTTTAGGGGCAGTGTGTGTGTGTGTGTGTGTGTGTGTGTGTGAGAGTGATGGGTAGGTTTAGGGGCAGTGTGTGTGTGTGTGTGTGTAGGTTTAGGGGCAGTGTGTGTGTGTGTGTGTGTGTGTGAGAGTGATGGGTAGGTTTAGGGGCAGTGTGTGTGTGTGTGTGTGTAGGTTTAGGGGCAGTGTGTGTGTGTGTGTGTGTAGGTTTAGGGGCAGTGTGTGTGTGTGTGTGTGTGTGTGTGTGTGTGTGTGTGTGTGTGTGTGTGTGTGTGTGTGTGTGTGTGTGTGTAGGTTTAGGGGCAGTGTGTGTGTGTGTGTGAGAGTGATGGGTAGGTTTAGGGGCAGTGTGTGTGTGTGTGTGTGTGTGTGTGTGTGAGTGATGGGTAGGTTTAGGGGCAGGGGCAGTGTGTGTGTGTGTGTGTGTGTGTGTGTGTGTGTGTGTGTGTGTGTGTGAGTGATGGGTAGGTTTAGGGGCAGGGGCAGGGGCAGTGTGTGTGTGTGTGTGTGTGTGTGTGTGTGTGTGTGTGTGTGTGTGTGTGTGTGTGTGTGTGTGTGTGTGTGTGTGTGTGTGTGTGTGTGTGTGTGTGTGATGGGTAGGTTTAGGGGCAGTGTGTGTGTGTGAGTGATGGGTAGGTTTAGGGGCAGTGTGTGTGTGAGTGATGGGTAGGTTTAGGGGCAGGGGCAGTGTGTGTGTGTGTGTGTGAGAGATGGGTAGGTTTAGGGGCAGGGGCAGTGTGTGTGTGTGTGTGTGTGTGTGTGTGAGTGATGGGTAGGTTTAGGGGCAGGGGCAGTGTGTGTGTGTGTGTGTGTGTGTGTGTGTGTGTGTGTGTGTGTGTGAGAGATGGGTAGGTTTAGGGGCAGTGTGTGTGTGTGAGTGATGGGTAGGTTTAGGGGCAGGGGCAGTGTGTGTGTGTGTGTGTGTGTGTGTGTGTGAGAGAGATGGGTAGGTTTAGGGGCAGTGTGTGTGTGTGTGAGTGATGGGTAGGTTTAGGGGCTGTGTGTGTGTGTGAGATGGGTAGGTTTAGGGGCAGGGGCAGTGTGTGTGTGTGTGTGTGTGTGAGATGGGTAGGTTTAGGGGCAGTGTGTGTGTGTGTGTGTGTGTGTGTGTGTGTGTGTGTGTGTGATGGGTAGGTTTAGGGGCAGTGTGT
Organism: Gobio gobio; assembly: GCF_949357685.1. Classification (NCBI taxonomy): domain Eukaryota; kingdom Metazoa; phylum Chordata; class Actinopteri; order Cypriniformes; family Gobionidae; genus Gobio; species Gobio gobio. Next base: position 3,242,347 of record NC_137110.1, on the reverse strand, counting down.
GTGTGTGTGTGTGTGTGTGTGTGTAGGTTTAGGGGCAGTGTGTGTGTGTAGGTTTAGGGGCAGTGTGTGTGTGTGTGTGTGTGTGTGTGTGTGTGTGTGTGTGAGAGTGATGGGTAGGTTTAGGGGCAGTGTGTGTGTGTGTGTGTGTAGGTTTAGGGGCAGTGTGTGTGTGTGTGTGTGTGAGAGTGATGGGTAGGTTTAGGGGCAGTGTGTGTGTGTGTGTGTGTAGGTTTAGGGGCAGTGTGTGTGTGGTGTGTGTGTGTGTGTGTGTGTGTGTGTGTGTGTGTGTGTGTGTGTGTAGGTTTAGGGGCAGTGTGTGTGTGTGTGTGAGAGTGATGGGTAGGTTTAGGGGCAGTGTGTGTGTGTGTGTGTGTGTGTGTGTGTGAGTGATGGGTAGGTTTAGGGGCAGGGGCAGTGTGTGTGTGTGTGTGTGTGTGTGTGTGTGTGTGTGTGTGTGTGTGTGTGTGTGAGTGATGGGTAGGTTTAGGGGCAGGGGCAGTGTGTGTGTGTGTGTGTGTGTGTGTGTGTGTGTGTGTGTGTGTGTGTGTGTGTGTGTGTGTGTGTGTGTGTGTGTGTGTGTGTGTGTGTGTGTGTGTGTGATGGGTAGGTTTAGGGGCAGTGTGTGTGTGTGAGTGATGGGTAGGTTTAGGGGCAGTGTGTGTGTGAGTGATGGGTAGGTTTAGGGGCAGGGGCAGTGTGTGTGTGTGTGTGTGAGAGATGGGTAGGTTTAGGGGCAGGGGCAGTGTGTGTGTGTGTGTGTGTGTGTGTGTGAGTGATGGGTAGGTTTAGGGGCAGGGGCAGTGTGTGTGTGTGTGTGTGTGTGTGTGTGTGTGTGTGTGTGTGTGTGTGTGTGTGTGTGTGTGTGTGAGAGATGGGTAGGTTTAGGGGCAGTGTGTGTGTGTGAGTGATGGGTAGGTTTAGGGGCAGGGGCAGTGTGTGTGTGTGTGTGTGTGTGTGTGTGTGAGAGAGATGGGTAGGTTTAGGGGCAGTGTGTGTGTGTGTGAGTGATGGGTAGGTTTAGGGGCTGTGTGTGTGTGTGTGAGTGTGTGTGTGTGTGTGTGTGTGTGTGTGTGTGTGTGTGTGTGTGTGTGTGTGTGTGTGTGTGTGTGTGTGTGTGATGGGTAGGTTTAGGGTCAGTGTAAGGGGATAGAAAATACGGTTTGTACAGTATAAAAACCATTACGCCTATGGAATGTCCTCACATTTCACAAAAACAAACGTGTGTGTGTGTGTGTGTGTGTGTGTGTGTGTGTGTGTGTGTGTGTGTGTGTGTACGTACGTGGAGCTGCAGACCGTCTGTAAGCATCTCTGTCTCCCTCACCGCGGGCCAGGCGAGCCGGTCTCTCTCCCTCAAGACCTGAAAAACACCACATCAGGAGACGTCTCAGAGACTGTGTGTGTGTGTGTGTGTGTGTTCACTATTGTGCACTGTATTCAAGCCACAACACAGGTTTTCTAGTAGTAATGAGACATGTGACCAGTCACGGAAAGTAGGGACACAAGTTGAGCAAAATGATAAAGTGTTTTTTTTTCTTCTCAAAATTGGTGATTTTCGGTTTTTTTCAGAATCTGTTAGTTGAGATCATGAAGAAGCCTCTCCGTGTTTGAGATGGCAGTATTCGTATATTTAAAAGCATACATTGTGAGGTTGAAATCGGTCAGTCACAATTACTTGCAAAGTAAATTAATTTATTCAAATTGAACAAATTAATAAACTTGCACTTCCTCATAGCGCAATCCCACCAGGATTTTGCGGCATTTTTTTGAGTGATTTTTTGAGATAAAAACGACTGGTAATTTCCAGAAATTTGCATTTTTTTTCATAATTAGGATACCACATTATGTATTATGTTAGATGCACAATAGTCACACATGACAATAGAACAAACTAAATATATAAATCTTGTTTATTTTGGTATAGGAATAATGCAGGATCTCAAACAAATGCATGCTGATTTTTCGTTGCATTTAGTAAATCGCAGAAACACGAAAGCTGAAGAATAAAATCTGTTTTATGTGTCTGTGGTACAATCTGAAAGAGACTCCAATAACACGAAAGCTGATTGGCTGAAATATAAGCTGCATATTGGTCTCATTTGTAGTCGTAATACAGCTAATTATATTTGGACTAGCGAAAGATAAAACTACCAATGAAATTAACATTCTAAAGTAGAAGTAGCGTTACATGGACGTAGGAAAATTAAGACCGGTTTAAAATGATTTAAGACCTAAAACAGAATACTTCAGCGAATTTAAGACTTTTTAAGGCCTAAAATTTCGATTTTGAATTCTAGACTTTTTTAGACCCCGCGGAAACCCTGAACACTGTTTTTCATGTCCGCATGAATTGGGTTGAAGCCCAATTATGTGATATTTAGCCCTGGGAATGCAAATTTTAGTAGGCAACCATGCCAAAAAAAACCCAAAAGCCGGAGAAGCCCCCCTGAAACGAGATTGGGCTTGTTTTGAGTAGCAATTGTGTGGGTTTTGTTGAGAAAACCTGGCAACCCTGGTCGCGCACAGATCTCTGCTGGCAGTGCTAAAGCAATAATGAGCAGCTGATACAAAGTGCAAACCTCCCAGATAACACAAAGTCTGAAGCAGTAAAGCAGCAACACGATCATCTTTAACCTGAGGACAACAACATGACTGAAAATAAACACACATACAGGTCCTTGAAAGTGCCTGGATTTATTCTGTGCAAGAAATGTTCTGGAAGAAATTCCAGATTATTCTCTCCAGTCTGATAATGTGTTATTTCGCCAACACTTCGTGGACTATGCTTGATTTACATTTGTTACTTGCATTTAGGCGTTACGTTAAGTGTTTCCCGCGTGAGGTACTGTGTGTTGTCTCTAAATAATTTATAAAAGTTAAAAAAGATAAATTACTGACATTAACAATGCACATTATCCTTTATTATTAATAGTATGGCTTATCGATGGGCGTTTTCACTCCTGAAAGTCCGCACCAAGGTCCGAGCCGAAGTTCAGGTTGATACATTTGGTTTGGTTTCACATTGCAATTATGCGAGCGCACTAAAGAACTGAAAATATCACACTTGTGTCCACTCGTCTTCATCATGTGGGCGGCATCTGGACTGTGATTGGTTTATAAACGGACGTGTGTCTGACGTCTGACGTGCGTCTTTGACAAGAATGAATGAACGGACGCATATCACCGCCACTATTGAACAGTGTCTTTTTGTTACGTTTAAAAGTGGACATTAAGCTTTATATTCACATATTCCTCATGTTTGTGAGACGAGTATCTGCTGAGTTTGGGTTTATTTGAGACGCTCCAGTTCATGTGTAAAGCATGTGATCGCTCCCGCGATTATTGTCTGCTTTAGACTATTTGCTTCTTATTTATTAAATCTAGGCAATTATCTGATTCAAACATTGATTAAAATTAAGATACAATTTATACAAAACGAAATTCACATTAAAGAAAGGCTTTCTAAGCAAAATTTCTTTCAAAATAATTTCTGTCTTGACATATTGCGCATTTTTTCACTTTTCATAATCAATGTAGCCTAGAATGAATTTAAAAATGGCATTATAATATTTAAACATAAACAGGAAGTTCCTGTAAATGCTCTGAAAGTCCGAACCGTACAGTAAATGCTTTCACACTAGAAACCAACCGAACCGTTGTTTAGTTTGATCCGGACCTCTTTTCGTCTGACCAAATCTCGTCTGTTTGGTCCGGCCCGTGGTCAGGGGAGGTTTCACACCTGTAATTTTGATTTCGGACCAAACTGAAAAGTCCGAAAATCCGGACCAAACAAGGGAGGTGTTAGCGCCCTAAATGATGAGATGTAAATGAGCCCTATTGTCACTCCCAGCAGGTGAAAATCTGATTTCCATGTATTACACATCACTGGAAAGCTTAAAAACTACACTTTCAGAATCTGTGAATAACTCAAAATGCCCCACTTTAGGGATGTGACGGTGAGGAAATTTTCCCACCGGTTAATTGATGTGTGACAACACCGGTAATACCGGTATCACCGGCGGAGGCTTTTAAATCACTAATTCTATCTAACCGAAAGTAACATGCACACGACCGCTCTGAACTGAAAACGCGCCAGTGCGCGCGCACACCGTGAATGACAGCTCGTCTGTAAATGCGCGCTCTGTGAGGCCATGGGCGCGTCTCAATCAGTTCCCTAGTTCAGTAGTCAGGGCACTGATCAAGCATTGATCAGTCTATGATTGAGATGCACGCCATGAATGCACACTTGTTAGTTCGTCCGTAAAGCCTCGTTTATACTCGACGCGCCCGCACGAGCGCAAGGGTGCGCGCGGCAAAAATAAATCCGCGCTCGCACTGCGGAGCCAGGCGAAAGGAAACAATGCGTGCTCTGTGCGGCCGTGCACATTTTACTTTCGTTTTTTAATTAGCGCCAATTCGGCTGCGGGTTGCTTGAATTGTGGGTTCATTAGCCTATTATTTTTAATGAAAAACACAACAACAAAACGACAAACTCCCTTAAATAGGCGCTTTTACGTTTTGCTTTGAAACCAAATCTTGCGCGATCATCTCAGTTAGCTCCTCACTCTTAAATCTGATGAATGACTCCTTCTGCTGCCGCGACTCACGGTCGGATCCTGCTTTATTAAGCAGACACGTTTAGTTTTTATTTGTATTGTCTGTTCTCTAACTGAACTAAATTATTTTATTACTATAAAAAAAAAATCAAAAAGACGGTGGGCGGTGCCACGGTGGGCAAGTGATGTAACACCGGCAACACCGACTATCGTAGCAAGCCTAACCCACTTGTGTCCCTACTTTCCGTGATTGGTCACATATATGGTCTTGGCAATGTCTACCATGTGATTGAATGCTCCAGTGTGTGTGTTTGGATCCTGAAGGTGGGCTTACCCTTGGGACGGGGTCTGGCGGTCTCTGGGCGGGTCTGGCGGCGGAGGGTGGCGGGCACGATCTCTGGGGGCAGGTGGAGGAAGTCCCGCAGGTACTGGATGCCCTCATTGGTCAGGTACCAGTAGAAGTGGCGCCAAGCAAACTGCTCTTTCACGTACCCACATGACTTCAGAGACTGCGGAGGTACAAGTACTTTAATACACACTCACATCGGCTGCATCTGAAATCACACACACACACTTCCCTTCTGTATAGTAGATAGGGCCCTATGATTTCCGCGATCACCGAATTGGCATATTAACACGGAATCTATTGTTAACGCGGAATTTCCCGGAATTTGACATATTTGGAATGAAACACTGTTTTGTGTGGGAGAAGAACAAATGTCTGGCGAAAATGCAGACCGGGTGAAGCAAATCTGGGCGACACAATCCCTCCCGTCATTTCAGCTCCGCCTTCAAAACACTGAGAGTATGGCGAAGTGGCTAGACATTAATATCAGTGATACTGGCCTTCATTCATAAAAAGATGCCATTACAACACACATTTAAAATATGCCGTCTTTAAATTGTTTCTGAATTAATTTGGAGAGTAACTGAAATTACTACAATATCAAAATCTCCAATGTTTTTAATTGCAATTAATCATGATTAATTACAGAAAAAATGCGATTAATTATCATTTTTTTAAATATCAATTCACAGCACTAATATTTAGTTGTGACTTGAAGTGCAGTGTTATGTTGCAGTATTTGTCCTGAAAAGTAAATATGATGTTTGTTACCTTAATAAATTTAAGGTCATTCCTATTTTATGTTTTCTGTTCTATTATATTAACATTAAAAACACACTCTTTTTACGACTAAAATAATAGTTAAGGGTAAAAAAAACTGAATTCCCAAAAAAAAAAAAAAGGAATTAGTAAAAATTAAAACGGAATTTGGGAAAAAATAAAACGGATTTCATAGGGCCCCAAGTAGAAGAGAAAGTGTTTGATAAACACAGCACTCATAAAAGAGAGTTTTCTGTGTGTTGACAAATCTTCCGCGATGTTCTAACAGACGGGATTCGCACAAAGCGTGTGCTAATGTCCGATTCATGACCTATATGACTCCTTTGAACCGAATCATTTTAACAACTGGTTAGAACAAGTGAACTGTCCAACACTGAACTCACAAATCAGTTTAATCATTTACTCAGAACGCATCTGAAATGAGAACACAAGTGTGCTTACCCAATCTAGCAAGAGTGGGTGTAAGAATTATTTAATTATCAACAGTATTTCAGCTTATTTCTGTTGACAATGTGTAGTAAAATAAATAGCCTAAAATCATTTAGACTGAAGTGAGGTGAACCCAGAATAAAGTGGTTGTTGTTATTAGCTAGCTGATAATTTTAATTAAATTGCATATGGCAGAAAATTAGGCTATTTGTTAATTTTTAATATTGATATGATTATATACCAAAACAATTCTGTAAATGGTGTAAAGAATGAGGAACAAAAGAAACAAACATCGATGTAAGAGATCATACATAAGATGTCAAAATTACAAGCATTTTTTAAATGTATTGTCAATTTTGCGCTCGCAGATCACGTGTGTGTGTGTGTGTGTGTGTCAACCACCACCGAAGACCATTTTTGACCCAGGAAAAACCCTGAGATTGCGTCACGACTGCTATAAAGTATGAATGTAATCACCGAATCAAACCACACAAGAGAGCATGTGATTTTGGACACAGCCTCGGTCACTGATTGGTCAGACGGCCTTCATCACATGGGTAGGGGGTGTGTGTGTGTGTGTGTGTGTGTGTGTCGGGCTCACCTGCATGGCCTTCATCACATGGGTAGGGTGTGTGTGTGTGTGTGTGTGTGTCGGGCTCACCTGCATGGCCTTCATCACATGGGTAGGGTGCAGAGATGTATAAAGTACTAGAGACACATACTTGAGTAAAAGTACAAGTTCCTTATCAAAAAAGTGACTTGAGTAGAAGTTGAAGTGCTCTTTAAGCACCACACTTAAGTAGAAGTACTAAAGTATTCAACATTTTTTGTATTTAAGTATTGCAAGTAGTTTATTTTAAAATGTACTACTCAAGTACTGAAAGTAAAAGTACAAGTATTGTGTTATGTAGTTATTAAAGAAAGTAGTCAAAAGTTTGAACATCATATTGTTTTTATTATTTCAAATGATTAAGCTAAAGGACAATCACAATGTTGGTAGGTCATTTTTCTACATATTGTCATATAAATAACCTGAAAATACTGTAGTTCATTAAGATTAAATCTTATAACCACTCTTACTAAAAAAAAAAAGGGGTAAGCACACTTATATTCTCATTTCAAGAGGTGTTCTGAGTAAATGATTTGTTTGTAACACTTTACAATATGGTTTGATTTGTTAACATTACATTAGTTAATGTATTAGACTAATAACTAACATGAACCATGATCAATACATTTTTTACTGTATTTATTAATCTTTGTTAATCTTAGTTAATAAAAATACAGCTGTTCATTGTTTGTATATGTTACTTCACAGTGCACATTAACTATGTAAACAAATAGAGCAATTTGAGCGCAAGACGCTCGTGTTGTTTTAAAGACAGTGAATGCGCGTTCGCGGGGCTCTGTCTCTCTCTCTCTCTCTCTCGCACGCGCTCTCTCTCTCTCTCGCGCGCGCGCTCTCTCTCTCTCTCTCTCTCGTACTCTCGCGCGCGCTCTCGTACTCTCGCGCGCGCTCTCTCTCTCTCGCGCGCTCTCTCTCGCGCGCTCTCTCTCTCTCTCTCTCGTACTCTCGCGCACTCTCTCTCTCGTACTCTCGCGCGCTCTCTCTCTCGTACTCTCGCGCACTCTCTCTCTCGTACTCTCGCGCGCTCTCTCTCTCTCTCTCGTACTCTCGCGCGCTCTCTCTCTCTCGCGCGCTCTCTCTCTCTCTCGCGCGCTCTCTCTCTCTCTCGTACTCTCGCGCACTCTCTCTCTCGTACTCTCGCGCGCTCTCTCTCTCTCGTACTCTCGCGCACTCTCTCTCTCGTACTCTCGCGCGCTCTCTCTCTCTCATGCGCGGTAATGTGGGTTTGGAATGGAATGATTCGTAACATTTTTATAATTGTAATGAGTAACGATGCAGCACATAAAAAAATATCGGAGTAAAAGTATTAAACTCATTGAAAATATGTACTGAAGTAAAAGTGGAAGTAGGAGAAAAAAATAATACTCTAGTAAAGTACAGATACTGCCTTTTAGTACTTAAAGGAACTGTATGTAAGAAATGTATTTCAATTAATCATAAAATGGCCCTGATATGTCACTAGACATTAAGAAATCATGTTAATTTCAAATACTTATATCACTGACAACAGTAGTCCGGCCAGGATATTGTCATTTTAAAAGTGAAGTTGCAGCCCTCAACTGATGTTGATGTTGACATGTTGTGTTTTGGCCTGAAGCGCCACCCTCCACCTGTCGACCAATCACGAAGTCAGTAGTGTTTCGGCATCCGGGTTGCCAGCTCTGCTCTAGTTACCACAGTTGCAGCTACAAACTTTTTGGATAAAAAAATGTCTAAGGAGGGGGAGAGGGAATACACTGCTCTACAGTAATTTGAAAGTGATTGCAGTACCAGTTTTGGCCACAATCCTACATACAGTTCCTTTAAGTACAGTAGTGAAGTAGTTCTACTTCGTTACTATACATCTCTGGTAAGGTGTGTGTGTGTGTGTGTGTGTCGGGCTCACCTGCATGGCCTTCATCACGTGAAGGTTGGGCACGTTCTTGTCTGCGAGCTCGGGATGTTTTGCGAGATGAACGTCTTTTTTGGCCACCATGACGCCCTCTTTAAAGAGCAGCTCATAGATAGCAATGCGGTTCTTCTTGGGCATCAACATCTGCAGAGAATCATAAACATGCTTTATTATTACTACATCTGTGATATGTGTCTCACATTGCATTCAAGTTATTTATGATTTAATGCCATATCAGCAACAATAGCTATATTCATCATGGCAATCAGCAGTATCACTTCAATACATTGTTTACAATAATTCAACAATTTTGTCTTAAAAACAATCACTATGAAAAATAGCCTTTTGGCTAATTCTGGCTTTTTTACGAAATTGCATTGTCCCCTTACAAATAAATTAATCTAATCTAATCAAAAATCAGGCATATACACCAATAACAACAACAGAAATAATAACATCAACTACATAGAATCTTTCAATTTAATATTTGACAGAAATTCTAAAATTACTCCAGGAGAAACCTTTAAAATGTCCATTAATGTGTTTTCTGAATAAAACCGTTCTCTAATATTATTTAAAAAAGGACTTTCTATTAAAATATGTTTTACACTCATTACATTCTTACACAGATTGCATTCAAGTTATAGTTTATCAGTATGATATAGATACACAATGATATTCTTAACATTTCCCACCAGCTTCATAGTATAAATATGGATGGATGGACTTTAAAACAGAAACAGACATTATTAATTTAGCTCTTACACACCTAGGATGACTTTAGGGGAGAGTAAATTTCATTTTTGGGTGAACTATCCCTTTAAGAAAACACTTAAGACCCTGCTATTCTTTGACAGCTTCTTAATACAAGTATGCCAGGCATATTTTATGCGATAATCATCAATAAATCAACGCAGAGCCACTTAAAAACAAGTGATGCTGGGTATTATCACAATATTAAACGACTATATTCAAGTATAATAGCGCTAGTATCACGACCGAGTGTAAAACATGGTACTTTTACTGAGATGTCATCCTGCCCGCCTCTTGAGTACCACACAATACACCAGTTTCAAATATTATGGTGTTTAAATGACTTCTCTCCATGAACAACAACCATAAATCTTTTATTTGACGTTATTTAAATCATTGTTTGCGACTGTGGCGACTCTCGCGCCGTCCCGCAAACACCAGCGACACATCCTGACTTATAAATAGCATTTCCCCTCGGCATATTTACTCAAGACTAACATAAATTGATTATTAGGAGTTCGTTGAAAGCGAATATGCTGGAAAACACACTTTAAATAATAAGATGATGGAGATTTTGAACGGATTTTCGGCTCTTGTTTCGGCCTACCTTTACGCTTGCTGAGAGACCGGAGCCGGAAAGAACGTCATCAGCTGTTCTTCCGCTATTATTTCGCCGCGCTTTATACGGTCACGTGTGCAGCGGGCAGCGCCATCTTGTGAACTGGAGGTATTATTAGTTCGTCAAGAAATCGTATACAACAGACAAAAGTAGCCTAAAATACAGTATATATAGAGCGAGGCGGACGGTACTTTCTACTCAAGTACATTTTTCAAGTATATACTTTATTAGTTTTATTCTTTGGAAAACTTTTACTTCACTACATCCAAAAGCATTTAAATACAGAACAATTCTCTATAAAACAATAGTGGATTTAACATCAAAACGTTCAAATGTATGTATTTAATAGCCTTTAACATTTTAATGTGTTTAAATTTGTATGTTTTGGAGCCTTCTCCCTTTACACACATTGGTCAGTTCAATAATAATTTATGCAATATTGTTTATTTGAAAGAATCAAAAGTGCAGTTTCGTGTCTGTCCTTGTATTGTTGAACTGGTGGAAGTTTAGTGAATTATATATATTTTTATATTAGTGTCAGTTGATTACAAAAAGTAACTAATTAATCAACATTTTGCGATTAATTGCGATTAATCGTGAATAATATTCATATTTTTTATATTGTAATAATTTCTTAAAACAATAACTCAAAACAATCTTCACATCAACCCTTTATAATAAATGTCATATTTACCTGTGGCCTACATATACACCGATCAGGCATAACATTATGACCACTGACAGGTGAAGTATACAATAGACAAATAGCCTATAATACAGTATATATAGAGCGAGGCGGACAGTACTTCTACATTGTTTAAGTTTATACTTTATAGGAAAACTTTTGCTTCACTCAATTCAAAAGCATAATATTGTGCTTTTTACTGCTACATTTCATAAATAAAAGAGTTTTTTTTACCTTTAGTACTTAATTACATTAAAAATGTAGTACTCTCTTACTTGTACTCAAGTAAAACTTTGAATTACTTTTACTTGAGTAAAGGCAAGAAAGTACTACATTTTTTACGTAATTACGTATTAAATGATATTCAATATGAAACGTAATGCAGTAGAAAGTAAAATATTATGCTTTGGAAAGAAAACCACTGATAAAGTATATTCTTGGAAAATGTACTTGAGTAGAAAGTAAAAATACTTCACTAGTGTTTGCCTATATATAATCTAATCATTCAATTTTTTTTACTTTTCCCTTGAATAAACAAGTCATTCTGAAATTGAATTACAGATGTAATTGCATTAAATCCTGTATAGACTGTAGAACAATAGTGGATTTAACATCAAAATGTTAAAGTTTTTAATTGGAGCCTTCTCCCTTTACACACATTGGTCAGTTCAAGAATAATTTATGCAATATTGTTTATTTGAAAGAATCAAAATTGCAGTTTCGTGTCCGTCCTTGTATTGTTGAACTGGTGGAAGTTTAGTAATTATATATATATATTTATATTAGTGTCAGTTGATTACAAAAAGTAACTAATTAATCAACATTTTGCGATTAATTGCGATTAATCGTGAATAATATTCATATTTTTTATATTGTAATAATTTCTTAAAACAATAACTCAAAACAATCTTCACATAAACCCTTTATAATAAATGTCATATTTACCTGTGGCCTACATATACACCGATCAGGCATAACATTATGACCACTGACAGGTGAAGTATACAATAGACAAATAGCCTATAATACAGTATATATAGAGCGAGGCGGACAGTACTTCTACATTGTTCAAGTATATACTTTATAGGAAAACTTTTGCTTCACTTAATTCAAAAGCATAATATTGTGCTTTTTACTGCTACATTTCATAAATAAAAGAGGTTTTTTTACCTTTAGTACTTAATTACATTAAAAATGTAGTACTCTCTTACTTGTACTCAAGTAAAACTTTGAATTACTTTTACTTGAGTAAAGGCAAGAAAGTACTACATTTTTTACGTAATTACGTATTAAATGATATTCAATATGAAACGTAATGCAGTAGAAAGTAAAATATTATGCTTTGGAAAGAAAAACACTGATAAAGTATATACTTGGAAAATGTACTTGAGTAGAAAGTAAAAATACTTCACTAGTGTTTGCCTATATATAATCTAATCATTCAATTTTTTTTACTTTTCCCTTGAATAAACAAGTCATTCTGAAATTGAATTACAGATGTAATTGCATTAAATCCTGTATAGACTGTAGAACAATAGTGGATTTAACATCAAAATGTTAAAGTTTTTAATTGGAGCCTTCTCCCTTTACACACATTGGTCAGTTCAAGAATAATTTATGCAATATTGTTTATTTGAAAGAATCAAAATTGCAGTTTCGTGTCTGTCCTTGTATTGTTGAACTGGTGGAAGTTTAGTAATTATATATAAATATTTATATTAGTGCTGTCAGTCGATTACAAAAAGTAACTAATTAATCAACATTTTGCGATTAATTGCGATTGATCGTGAATAATATTCATATTTTTTATATTGTAATAATTTCTTAAAACAATAACTCAAAACAATCTTCACATAAACCCTTTATAATATATGTCATATTTACCTGTGGCCTACATATACACCGATCAGGCATAACATTATGACCACTGACAGGTGAAGTATACAATAGACAAATAGCCTATAATTCAGTATATATAGAGCGAGGCGAGAGTACTTAGTTCCTACTCAAGTACATTGTTCAAGTTTATACTTTATCGGAAAACTTTTACTTCACTACATTTGAAAGCATAATATTGTACTTTTTACTGCTACGTTTCATAAATAAAAAAATTTTTTTTACCTTTAGTACTTAATTACATTAAAAATGTAGTACTCTCTTACTTGTACTCAAGTAAAAACTTTGAATTACTTTTACTTGAGTAAAGGCAAGAAAGTACTACATTTTTTACGTAATTACGTATTAAATGATATTCAATATGAAACGTAATGCAGTAAAAAGTACAATATTATGCTTTGGAATGTAGTGAAGTAAACCTTTTCCAAAGAAAAACACTGATAAAGTATATACTTGGAAAATTACTTGAGTAGAAAGTAAAAATACTTCACTAGTGTTTGCCTATAATATAATTATTCAAATTTTTTTTGCTTTTCCCTTGAAGAAACAAGTAATTCTGAAATTTAATTACAGACGTAATTGCATTAAATACTTTATAGACTGTAGAACAATAGTGGATTTACCATCAAAATGTTAAAGTTTTTATTTTACACACATTAGTCAGTTCAACAATAATTTATGCAATATTGTTTATTTGAAAGAATCAAAAGTGCAGTTTCGTGTCTGTCCTTGTATTGTTCAACTGGTGGAAGTTTAGTGAATTATATATATATTTATATTAATGTCAGTCGATTACAAAAAGTAACGAATTAATAAACATTTTGCGATTAATTGCGATTAATCGCGAATAATATTCATATTTTTATATTGTAATGATTTCTTAAAACAATAACTCAAAACAATCTTCACATCAACCCTTTATAATAAACGTTATATTTACCTGTGGCCTTCATATACACCAATCAGGCATAACATTATGACCACTGACAGTGTGAAGTATACAATAGACAAATAGCCTATAATACAGTATATATAGGGTCATGGGCGGCCAAGGCTCATTTAAAAGATCTGCTGCTAACATCTTGGTGCCTTATACCACCGCACAACTTCTAGTGGAGTCCAGGGACCAACACAATATTAGGAATAATCTCATAATAATATGCCTGATCGTGCATATGGTAACCTATTTGCATATTGCATGTCCTCAGTCCTTGTATGTATGTAAAACAGTGGCCAGTATAATTCAGGCATCGCCTGTTTTGACTATAAATACTGTCCTGTTGTGACATCAAGTCCACAACAACAGAGTCGAATGCTAGAGGATGTTACTCTTATCCTTCACTCTTCATATCTTAAGATCGCTGTCGTGACAGAAAGCATCCACATCCGTCATACATGAGAAGTAAGTGTGCAATTTAACTCTCAACATTCAACGTTTACAGCATTTAATGGTTTGATTTGGATGTTATTATGGTACTTTATAACAAGTTTGCTCCAATTTGGTACAAGGCGTTTCTAGGTTGACCTTTGAAAGTAAGGCCTATATTATGAAAGAGATTAAATCTATCGGCCTGGTTGGAAACATGTCAACAGCAATGGCTCCATTCAATTTGCTAAAACTGAACTAAACCTCTATGGATTCATGTTTAACAAGTAATGTATTGGTTAATATTTCGGCACATTTTGTGTTTGGGAGTGAGCAGTGTTTTCCATCTGTGTTGCGAGGCGGAGATGTGTTTAGGCGGAGGTTTGTGGACTTGTGGGAATGAACCTTACAGGAACAACACATTGAGAAGTTAACATTGCAACACCTCCATCTGCTTTCATACGCGGACCACCTGCGCCTTTTTCATTCATTCATTCATTTCTCTTTTATTCCTTTCATGAAAATGGATTATTTGTACAAGGCACGTAAAATTCATTTGAAGTTTTCCTTTACATTTCCATGATCAGAAAGGAGCAGATGGAAGAATAATATTCTTATATTTATCTGCCCCCTTTATAAACATAAATAGTAGATGGCATTAGCATTGTTCCCTCCACCACCACCCAAAATGTATTAACCTAAATAATAGATGACATTAGCATCACACAAAATGTACTAACATAAATAGTAGATAACATTAGCATTATTCCCTCCACCATTATTCCCAAGAGCCTTTCATGCAATATTACATTTATAGGACGAGGTTTGCCAGAACCGGTTAGTGCACATATACTGTACAGATACCTTTGTGCATGCCAAAAATGCAAAGCAGCTTATAAATATTGTGCTTAATATTATGACGTCACTAAACATTTAGCTTTACTGCAGTATGACACGCTGGCCCAACACACACTGAAGGAAACGCACTGGCAATGTTTCACCAATAGGTGGCAAAAACGCACCCTAATATGCCCTGGGCAGCATTTCTGTATCATAGCACCGGTGTTATTAACATAACTGTACCGTTTTTTGTTAAAACATCCCACACACCATAACAGTACAAGGCTTAATTGGACCAGTCAACACGTCTTTCAGAAGAATGAGGAATAAATTGGCTTGAGAAAGCAGGACCAGAAAGTTTGAAGAAGTTCTGAAAGCTTAAAGTTTGACGGTTTTGAAGGTTATACAGTCTATCAGAAAAAGAGATAGATAGATAGATAGATAGATAGATAGATAGATAGATAGATAGATAGATAGATAGATAGATAGATAGATAGATAGATAGATAGACAGACAGACAGACAGACAGACAGACAGACAGACAGACAGACAGACAGACAGATAGATAGAATGTTAGATAGAGATAGATAGATAGATAGATAGATAGATAGATAGATAGATAGATAGATAGATAGATAGATAGATAGATAGACAGACAGACAGACAGACAGACAGACAGACAGACAGACAGACAGACAGACAGACAGACAGATAGAATGTTAGATAGAGATAGATAGATAGATAGATAGATAGATAGATAGATAGATAGATAGATAGACAGACAGACAGACAGACAGACAGACAGACAGACAGACAGACAGACAGACAGACAGACAAACAGACAGACAGGTAGGTTGACAGACAGACAGACAGACAGACAGACGGACAGGTAGATAGATAGATAGATAGATAGATAGATAGATAGATAGACAGACAGACAGACAGACAGACAGACAGACAGACAGACAGACAGACAGGTAGATAGATAGATAGATAGATAGATAGATAGACAGACAGACAGACAGACAGACAGACAGACAGACAGACAGACAGACAGACAGACA
>NC_137110.1:3206497-3223997 GCF_949357685.1 Gobio gobio | reverse complement strand
ACAGACAGACAGACAGACAGACAGACAGACAGGTAGATAGATAGATAGATAGATAGACAGACAGACAGACAGACAGACAGACAGACAGACAGACAGACAGATAGATAGATAGATAGATAGACAGACAGACAGACAGACAGACAGACAGGTAGGTAGATGATTTACCACAAATTAGCATGCTGCTAGCATGTTTTACCACGATTTACCTCAAATAAGCATCTTGCTAATATGTTTTACCCCAATTTACCTTAATTAGAATGGTTTAACCTTAATTAGCATGCTGCTAGCATTTTCAGCCAAGAATTAGCATCTTTGGTAACATAATTTAACATGTTGCTAGCATATTTTATCATTAATAAGCATGTTGTTAACATGTTTTAGCGTTTTGCAGGCATGTTTGATCATTAATTAGCATGTTGCTAGCTTTATTTAACATTTTGCTACCATGATTTAACACAAATTAGCATCTTGCTAGCATGTTATACCATGATTTACCATGAATTAGCATGTTGTTAGCATGTTTTAACATTTTACTAGCATGTTTTAGTATTATTTAACATGTTGCTAGCATGTTTTACCATTTTCTAGCATGTTTTAGTATTATTTAACATGTTGCTAGCATGTTTTATCATGAATAAGCATGTTGCTAACATCTTTTAACATGTTGTTAGAATGACTTACCATTTTTCAAGCATGTTTTAGTATTATTTAAAATGTTGATATGTTTTTATCATGAAAAAGCATTTTGCTAACATGTTTTAGCATGTTGCTGGCATGTTTTACCATTAATTAGCTTGTTGTTAGCATTTTAAAGCTCAAATTATTATGTTATAAGCATGATTTAACGCAGGGCTCTCAAGTCTCACGCATTGGGCGTGAGACACACGCATTTCAACCCGTTCACACGCTCACACGCCACACCTTGTATTTCTCACGCAGAGAAATTTCCAGGATAATGTCCACCAAATTGCGCTGCTATTAGAGGAATCAAGTGACTTCCACATATAGAGCTCAGAAGGCCCTGCCACGCACCAGCCAATCAAATAAAAAATACAGCTTCCGAACAGCCAATCAGAAAATAGCATTGCTGTATCCGGGTAAGATTTAGATATTCCCGCAACAACAAAGTTTACATTCTGCCACCTACTGGTGGTTTAGTTTAGTGTTTTCTTTCCAACATTTCTTAATTGTATATTCAAAAATATTCTTAATTTTATATTCAAAAATATTTAAAACAATCTCATAGAATTTTTCAGTGTAAATTATTTAATTTGATTGACAACAGCCCTACAGTGTCTTATTAATAGATCAAATTTAAGTATATAAAATGAAAACTGAAGCATAGCCTATATTTAATAAGATTATGGGAAAATGCCCTTCATAAAAGGTAAAAATATCAAAAAGATATGCAGATTTAAATATCTCAAATCTGATTGAACACTGGTGAGACTATTGCTTCAGAATAAATTATATTTACAACACAGGAAATTCTGCAAAAAAATATTCCAAATTATTATGGATTATTAATTTACCTCTTCCCTGACATCTTTCTTTGAAATAGAGAAATGCAAGAATTAATACTATGCGCACGCACGCACGCACACACACACACACACACACACACACACACACACACACACACAGAAATGTTAAATTAAATAAAATACAAATATTATTATTTATTTATTTATTTATACAAATTAGTGTCATTTTTCAGATCAGAACCCCCACCCAAACCCCTGCTGCCGTCGCCAAAATCTCACTCTGAACTCAGTTCAAAACTTGAGAGCCCTGTTTAACGTGTCACTAGCAGGGTTTAGCATGAATTAGCATGTTTCTAGCATGATTTAGCATAGATAGATAGATAGATAGATAGATAGATAGATAGATAGATAGATAGATAGATAGATAGATAGATAGATAGATAGATAGATAGATAGATAGATAGATAGATAGATAGATAGATAGATAGATAGATAGATAGATAGATAGATAGATAGATAGACAGACAGGTAGATAGATAGATAGATAGATAGATAGATAGATAGATAGATAGATAGATAGATAGATAGATAGATAGATAGATAGATAGATAGATAGATAGATAGATAGATAGATAGATAGGGCTTCTGGCAGTTTAAATTTGAATTTTGACAGTTGGAGTTCAAACAGTTTTGGCTCATTTGAACTTTCCGTCACTGAAAGTCAATGGGATTTTTCAGAGTTTTATTCGCCATTTGTAGGAAAACCGTAAATCGTATCCGTTAGAAAATATATAATAAATATATAACAACCGGAGTAAGAACACTCTGAAGGTCTGAGCCGAGTTTGGAGGTTGTAGAGTTAATTTTAGTGTCAGAAGAAGAAGAATACGTATATTAGCATTTAAGTTAGCTGGCTCTCTGAGGCCAACTTAATAAAAAATATTAATTATTGCATTGGTCACTCATTCGTTGATCTGGTGCTCATTAATATGTAACGTGGGTCTCGACTGACCATCCCCCATCAGCACAACACTGGCTGTGTTCATCCGATACCTTTGTGTTTTAGAGATGTTCGATTCACCAACGAATCATTCTGTTGAACCGACTCTTTTATATTCAGTTGAACTGTCTCGCAATGCTTTTGTAAACCACTTCCTATAATAGACTGAGCCACACTACGTATTCAAAATATATATCGAGATATATATTTAATAACATGAAAACACCACGTGAAAGGACTTAGACGCGGTGAACAAATTCGCCGAGCGAACCGATTCCCTGAACTGAATCAGATGGCTCACAGTTATTGTGCTTTACTGGAGAGTGGAGGATCACAGAGAGGCTGGATTCTCGTTCATCTGTGTTTGGTACGTGTTAACGCTTGATTTTGTTCTTGTTTGGCTGTATAAATGAGACCTGTGCCGATGTGTGCGGATAGACGAGTCGTCTCGCGCGGTGTCGTTTATTTCTGAACGCTTGCGCAGTCATTTAGAGAACGCTGCGGTTCTTCGCATGCGATGCCGGACACAGAGCGCTCTGTGCACCTGGAATTAATATGCATGTGTCGAATTGAATTGAATTGCATGCATACATTAGACTTTTATGCATTCTTCATTATGCATTCGGCAAAATAGGATGCATTGGAAAAAACAAACTACTTAAAAGCTATTAATATTGCATAACATAGCCATTTTAAATTTGTTTGAATATTTTTAGAATGCACTTTTATGCTACTTTATGTTTAGAATAGTGTGCATTGCATGGTATAACATGGAAATCTTTTCATATTTACTGCTTTATTTTTGTAAGTGTACCTGGTGTTTTCAATATAGTTGTTTATAGAATACACATACTGGTTAAATGTTGGAAAATATGATGCTTTAAAGTTATAAACAACTCATTAATTCAACATAAATGATCCTGCTATAATTAGTAGTCAACTTTTATAGTGGAAAACTTCATTAACTAATAGCGTATGGTTATTGGACTGTTGTTCCTTTAGAAAAAGGTTTGTATTAGCCTAACAATGAAATGCCAGACGTGTTTTGCTCAAGCATTGGAGCACGTTATATTAGCATGAATAGGGCACTTGTTAACCCAGACTCTGAGATTCACAATAGACCATTTTAGTAAGTGCATTTTCTGCTGCTCCCGAAGGAGACTTTAGTGTGTTTTTGCATGATAAACGTAATGAATCAATAGTGGCAGCTGAGGGCATTAATCCTCACACCAGAGGACATGTGTAATGTTAGTCTGATCTTACACTGGCACAGACTCCAGATGTTATCCAGATGTTATCCAGATGTTATCCAGATGTCCGCTTGACGGCTTCTGCTCCAGTCAAAGGTCTTGGAGGGTCTTGAACTGTCCAAGGTCCTGAATTGCCTCTTGGCACCTGAACTCTTGAGCTCTGGCTCGATTATTATTATTATGATGAACGTTTTGATTTTTTGTGCACAGTTCTATGGGGAGTTTGGCATTTCTTATCCTGCATACACTCTAACCCGCTGGGTTAAAAACAACCCAAGTTGTGTTGAAAATGGACAAACCCAGTGAATTGGTTGTTTTAACCCAGGGATTGGGTTGTTTTAACCCAGGGGTTGGGTTGTTTTAACCCAGGGATTGGGTGGTTTTAACCCAGGGGTTGGGTTGTTTTAACCCAGGGATTGGGTTTGTTTTAACCCAGGGATTGGGTGGTTTTAACCCAGGGATTGGGTTGTTTTAACCCAGCGATTGGGTGGTTTTAACCCAGAGATTGGGTTGTTTTAACCCAGGGATTGGGTGGTTTTAACCCAGGGGTTGGGTTGTTTTAACCCAGGGGTTGGGTGGTTTTAACCCAGGGGTTGGGTTGTTTTAACCCAGGGGTTGGGTTGTTTTAACCCAGGGATTGGGTTTGTTTTAACCCAGAGATTGGGTTGTTTTAACCCAGGGATTGGGTGGTTTTAACCCAGGGGTTGGGTTGTTTTAACCCAGGGGTTGGGTTGTTTTAACCCAGGGATTGGGTGGTTTTAACCCAGGGGTTGGGTTGTTTTAACCCAGGGGTTGGGTTGTTTTAACCCAGGGATTCGGTGGTTTTAACCCAGGGGTTGGGTTGTTTTAACCCAGGGATTGGGTTTGTTTTAACCCAGGGATTGGGTGGTTTTAACCCAGGGATTGGGTTGTTTTAACCCAGGGATTGGGTGGTTTTAACCCAGGGGTTGGGTTGTTTTAACCCAGGGGTTGGGTGGTTTTAACCCAGGGGTTGGGTTGTTTTAACCCAGGGGTTGGGTTGTTTTAACCCAGGGATTGGGTTTGTTTTAACCCAGAGATTGGGTTGTTTTAACCCAGGGATTGGGTGGTTTTAACCCAGGGGTTGGGTTGTTTTAACCCAGGGGTTGGGTGGTTTTAACCCAGGGGTTGGGTTGTTTTAACCCAGGGATTGGGTGGTTTTAACCCAGGGGTTGGGTTGTTTTAACCCAGGGATTGGGTTTGTTTTAACCCAGGGATTGGGTGGTTTTAACCCAGGGATTGGGTTGTTTTAACCCAGCGATTGGGTGGTTTTAACCCAGAGATTGGGTTGTTTTAACCCAGGGATTGGGTGGTTTTAACCCAGGGGTTGGGTTGTTTTAACCCAGGGGTTGGGTGGTTTTAACCCAGGGGTTGGGTTGTTTTAACCCAGGGGTTGGGTTGTTTTAACCCAGGGGTTGGGTTGTTTTAACCCAGGGATTGGGTTTGTTTTAACCCAGAGATTGGGTTGTTTTAACCCAGGGATTGGGTGGTTTTAACCCAGGGATTGGGTGGTTTTAACCCAGGGGTTGGGTTGTTTTAACCCAGGGGTTGGGTGGTTTTAACCCAGGGGTTGGGTTGTTTTAACCCAGGGATTGGGTTTGTTTTAACTCAGGGATTGGGTGGTTTTAACCCAGGGATTGGGTTGTTTTAACCCAGCGATTGGGTGGTTTTAACCCAGGGGTTGGGTGGTTTTAACCCAGGGATTGGGTGGTTTTAACCCAGGGATTGGGTTGTTTTAACCCAGGGATTGGGTGGTTTCAACCCAGGGGTTGGGTGTTTTTAACCTAGGGATTGGGTTGTTTTAACCCAGGGATTGGGTGGTTTTAACCCAGGGGTTGGGTTGTTTTAACCCAGGGATTGGGTTTGTTTTAACCCAGGGGTTGGGTGGTTTTAACCCAGGGATTGGGTGGTTTTAACCCAGAGATTGGGTTGTTTTAACCCAGCGATTGGGTGGTTTTAACCCAGGGGTTGGGTGGTTTTAACCCAGGGATTGGGTGGTTTTAACCCAGGGATTGGGTGGTTTTAACCCAGAGATTGGGTGGTTTTAACCCAGAGATTGGGTTGTTTTAACCCAGGGATTGGGTGGTTTTAACCCAGGGGTTGGGTTGTTTTAACCCAGGGATTGGGTGGTTTTAACCCAGGGGTTGGGTTGTTTTAACCCAGGGGTTGGGTTGTTTTAACCCAGGGATTGGGTTTGTTTTAACCCAGGGGTTGGGTGGTTTTAACCCAGGGATTGGGTTGTTTTAACCCAGGGGTTGGGTTGTTTTAACCCAGGGATTGGGTTGTTTTAACCCAGGGATTGGGTGGTTTTAACCCAGCGATTGGGTGGTTTTAACCCAGGGATTGGGTTGTTTTAACCCAGGGGTTGGGTGGTTTTAACCCAGGGGTTGGGTGGTTTTAACCCAGGGGTTGGAAACAAAACAACCCAAAACAACCCAATCGCAACAACACAATCCCTGGGTTAAAACAAACCAATCGCAAGAACCCAATCACAACAACCCAATCGCACAACCCATTCACTGGGTTAAAACAACCCATTTGCTGAGTTAAAACAACCCAACCGCTGGGTTAAAACAACCCAATCGCAACAACCCAATCCCTGGGTTAAAACCACCCAATCACAGGGCTAAAACAACCCAATTGCTTGGTTAAAACCACCCAATCGCTGGGCTAAAACAACCCAATTGCTTGGTTAAAACCACCCAATCACTGGGCTAAAACAGCCCAATCACTGGGCTAAAACAACCCAATCACTGGGCTAAAACCACCCAATCACTGGGCTAAAACAACCCAATCACTGGGCTAAAACAACCCAATCACTGGGCTAAAACAACCCAATCACTGGGCTAAAACAACCCAATCACTGGGCTAAAACAACCCAATCACTGGGCTAAAACCACCCAATCACTGGGTTAAAACCACCCAATCACTGGGCTAAAACAACCCAATCACTGGGCTAAAACAACCCAATCACTGGGCTAAAACAACCCAATCGCTTGGTTAAAACAACCCAATCACTGGGCTAAAACAACCCAATCACTGGGCTAAAACAACCCAATCACTGGGCTAAAACAACCCAATCACTGGGCTAAAACAACCCAATCACTGGGCTAAAACAACCCAATCGCTTGGTTAAAACAACCCAATCGCTTGGTTAAAACAACCCAATCACTGGGCTAAATCCCTGGGCTAAAACAACCCAATTGTTTGGTTAAAACCACCCAATCACTGGGCTAAAACAACCCAATCCCTGGGCTAAAACAACCCAATCACTGGGCTAAAACAACCCAATCACTGGGCTAAAACAACCCAATCGCTTGGTTAAAACCACCCAATCACTGGGATAAAACAACCCAATCACTGGGATAAAACAACCCAATCACTGGGCTAAAACAACCCAATCCCTGGGTTAAAACAACCCAATTGCTTGGTTTGTCCATTTTCAACCCAGCATTTTTTAGAGTGTAGATTCAGCTCAAATGTAGTTTTTTTGCAGTAATGTTTGCGCTCGCCTTGGCTCTGAATCTGTCCTTCAGATGAGGACTAAACCCAAGGAGAGTCTGTCCTTGTGGCCTTAGAGGCTTTTCACTGACCTCAAGGGACAATAACATCTGAGCACTTCACACTGGGATAAAACCTCAATGCAACAGTTTCAAACTCTGCTTCAGAAAGACATTATCATTGCATATTGCACAGTCATGCGCACACTATAAGGAAGTGCAGGCATAATATTCCATTGTGAATGATGTGGTTTGGTTGAATCATTTGACCTTTAAGGATGACCAGTGCTCACTTCAGGACGATGGGGGTCAAGGGTCAAGCTCAAGGGCACAGATCTGATCACCCTCATGGGACTCTCATGGGTCACGGCCCTGATTCTGTCCTTTTGACTAATCAGCAGCAGTTTTGGCAACACTGATCCAGTTTTAGCTACATTTATTTATATGATCAATTTGATATTTTATTTATAATATTAAATTACTATTTTATTTATAAATATATCACATTATACAAGTATTCAGTAGTTTATGTCACATGTAATTTGTTAATTTATTTATAATATTACTTAAGAATTGTATTTATAAATATATTCAGTATTCATTATTAAAGCTTTAGTTGCAAATTAGTATTGATAAAATCAATTTGGATTTTTATTTATAGAATTAATACTTTAAAAAAATAGATTTGTTATTTTATTTATAATATTAAATTACTATTTTATTGATAAAATTATTCAGTTGTTTATGTAAAAATGTAATTTGGTAATATATTTATTACTTTAGCATTTATTTATAAATATATTCAGTAGTTTACTCAAATAAATATGTTTATATTTTATTTATTAAATCAATTTGGCAACATGTCTGATGTAATTTTTGCCTAATTCTATTTATATAATTAATTTGGTACTTTAAAAAAATCTATTTTATATTTTATTTATAATAGAAATTATTTATAATATTACTTTATCATCTTATTAATACAATTGTTCAGTAGTTTAGTATATGTAATTTGATATTTTATTTATTTTTTTGTTGGTAGTTTTGTCAACATGTCTGATGAAGCTTTAGTGGTAATTTTTAGCTATAATTTTATTTTATCTGCCTTGTATTTATATAATAATTACACCCCCATCTCATCCGAGATGTTCATGTCTTTCTTTCTTCAGTTGAAGATGTTTGAGGAAAACATTCCAGGATTTTTCTGCACATAATGGACGTCAATGGGAACCAACGGTTGAAGGTCCAAATCAATGCAGTTTATATCATAATTATTCATCAACAACCTTTTTTCACTGACGAAAATGAGACGATAACTAAATAAAAAACAGTTTTGGATGACAAAAACTATGATGAAAATCTACCGTCATTTTCGTCAGTGAATAAAAGTGAGGTGAAAATGTGAGTGAGGGTCGATTAGGGAAGAGATCCGGTTTTCCGGTTTAGGATCTGAAGAGCAGTTTTGAAGTGTAAAGTCGGGTCGAGCTGGCCGTCGCCATCTTGTCATCGCGCGTCACTCCCGGATAATATAAAATGGCCGAAGAGGCGGGACGTGGGCGGAGCTGAGGTGACGACTAACCGACAGCAGACAAACGGCAATCCACCTGTCACTTAAAGTGGCCACGCCCTTAATTATGCAGAACTTTAACTGTCACCTGCCCATATACGGGCATTTACATTTACTTCACTATATTACTATTAAATCCTAATCTTGTCATGACAAACTATATATCATTGGAAAGGTCTAAGACTCAAGAATACATATTTGTTGATGATTTTGCAGAAAATATATATGTTGGAAGAGTAATGGATTAATATATGACAAGAGAGTTTTCACCTTTGTAACAAAAAGTCAACAACCACACTTTTAATCATTCAAACTTTGATTTTCATGCTAAAAGTTCATAACATAAACATTGATTCTAGTATTTAGCCAAAAATATTCAGAAAATAATATTATATATAGAGAATATCTGCCAGATTAAGTAACTAGGACCTTTAGGAATCACCAAAATGTGTCTAACCCCTAGTGGATTTTTGGAGGTTATGCAGCTAAAAGTCTTACAGAAAACTCATTTTTTGAGTTTTTGACCTAAAATTTTTAACACAACTTGGTTAGAATTTTGGCTTTGACTTTCTGTCTTTTTTAGGCTGAAACCTATATTAATTTATATATTTTTTAAATAAAATAAATAATATATATTTTATTATATTTTTATAATAATAAACTTAAATTTCAATAACTTTTATATAATTTAATTCTATAATTTCAGCAATAATCTGCCAAGTGTCTTCTTTTAAAAGAGACCAACCATAAGTCTTTAGTCCAAAGGGTTCATGAATTACAACCATTTAAGTTTGGGTAGTGCATTTTCACGTAAATACTCAAAAAGGGGGGTGACAGTTAAAGGGTTAAGGCTTTATATAATGTAAACGAATGAGTTTTGTTTACAAAAATTCCCCCCCTCACAGTCGTATGAAGGGCAACATTAGCCGTATAGACCAAAAGCACAGTTTGTCCCAGACTGTAAACATGTGTTCTTCTGCTGTAAAGTTGGGCATTTTAACATGAGCTCAATGAGATTCTGCTCCTCCTGGAGTCTGCCTCTAGTGGCCAGTCCATGAACTGCAGTTTAACTCACTTCAGTATCGGCTTCAGGAGAAACGTGTGGATCTAACGGCGGGAAAACACGGCTCACGCGACAGCGCTCCAGAGCGGCTCAATCAATCAATAACACACATTTATGACAGGGCATGTTTATGAACTAATGCTGTGGAATAATCACATGTTTACTGTACCATGTTTATATAGTCATATGATTTAGAAGGGTCTAACAGTGCATATTTGATCTCCTCATCTGAACTTGAATGAGCCGGCGCAGACATTTCAAAATAAGAGTCCTGGTTAAGGCTGGGCGATTAATCGAAAAATAATCGAAACCGTAGGCGTTTGAGTTTGAGAGATGCAGGAGCCGTTATCTGTGTTTATAGATGTCCAGAATCACTAGAGTAACTGCATGTTTTACACAGTTTATATACAGGTCAGTTAATCGCCATTCTTTTAGCCTACGCGCTGCCACACACACACACACACACACAGACGGCCTGCGCAAGCCCCGAAGCCAGATCGCTTTCTGATATCATAAAGTTTGTCAAGTAAAGGCGTTTAAAGCCTTGAACATTTAAAGTGATTGTGCAATATTCAAAAACAAAAATACGGAAAACGTATCCGTTCACAAAGCTTTGTCATTTGTATGTGTTTTAAGGCCTGCCAGTTTGAACATTAAAGCGATTTTAGACCGTCAGATGTGTATTATGTTGAACTAATGCTTGATATATTGAGACTCACGAACACTCAGACTGAAGCTCGCACATCACGTGAAGATCGCGCGCAGAGGAGCGCAGAAACTCATTGTCAACGCCGTCCTGTGTTTTATCACTAAAGTAGCTCAGAAACTCAACCATTATAGATTTTAATACCTTTGAAGTACAAACCACAGCTTCATAATGAATAGAGAAGGTATGAGTAATTCACACACACCATCACTCTCTCATTAATGCATTCAAATAAATGTAATGTAGGTGCTAATTTATCTGATGTACAACAAGCAGAAATCTGCCCCATAGACAATAACTGCTGAAAGTCAACCGTTCCCTCAAGTATTTTAAAATCACAAAGAAATGCACTTTCATTAGAAAAAAAATATCCCACCTTTAATAGTGGAAAAGTAAAAACCTTATCAGGAACTTATTCAAAAAACGTATGAGGGCAAAAAACGGAAAGCAAAAAAAAAAAAAAAGGCAAAATAATCGTTCATTAATCGCAGTCGAGGTAAAATGTTCAATTAATCGAGGTTTTTATTTTTGGTCAAATCGTTACAGCCCTAGTCCTTGTGTATTTCCAGCTTGTTTATAATTAAAAGTCACGCATTATATATACGTTTACACAATAAACTGTATTTAATTGAATTCCCATTTAATTCATAGTCAGGGGGAAAGACTAAGAACATTATTTGACACATTATTCAATAAAGTATCAGGGTTATAATAGTTCACTAAAACCATTAAAACATATTCTTACACAAATGCGTTGATTCGCTTCAGAAGGCCTTTATTAACACCCAGAGCCGCGTAGAGCACGTTCTTTGACGGACAGATGCACTTTTTATGGACTTCAAAAACAGAGCAACTATGAATCAAATTCGAATGCTTGGATTAGCCTGGACTTTTGTAATATAACTCAGTGTATAAGAATGTCATACACACCTCGGATGACTTGAGGGTGAGTCATGTATGCTAATTTTCATTTTTGGGTGAACTATACCTTTAATAAGCTGGAAAAAGGAGCTCATTTTTGCACTTGTATGTCAGAGGCGGCTTTATTACGGTATGTGTGTGTGCGCTTCAGATGCGAGCGTGAAATCTGCGGGATATTAGTAGAATTAACGAAATTCAGACCGGTCACACCAACACTAACACGCTGTCATGAGGAAAAATCCAGCAGAACACGCGGTCGCCGGACTGAATGAGAAAATGAGTATCGTATCGTTTCAGATATTTCAGTATCGATACATATCGAAATATTAAAGGGTTAGTTCACCCAAAAATGAAAATTCTGTCATTAATGACTGACCCTCATGTCGTTCGACACCCGTCAGACCTCCGTTCATCTTCAGACACAAATGAAGATATTTTAGTGTAAATCTGATGGCTCTGAAAGGCCTCCATTGACACAATGCACTTTACACTCTCAAGACCCTTAAAAGGCACTAAAGACTAAAGTTACAAAGTCCATCTCACTACAGTGGTTCTACAATAACTTTATGAAGCGACGAGAATAGTTTTTGTGCGCAAAAAAACCCTAAATAACGACTTACATAGTGATGACGATTTCAAAACACGGCATCATGAAGCTTCGAAGCGTTATGAATCAGTGAGTCGAATCATGATTCGGATCGCGTGTCAAACCGCTTCGAAGCTTCATGATGCCGTGTTTTGAAATCGTCATCACTTTGTAAGTCGTTATTTAGGGGTTTTTTTGCGCACAAAAACTATTCTCGCCGATTCATAAAGTTGTTGTAGAACCACTGTAGTGAGATGGACTTTGTAACGACGTCTTTAGTGCCTTTTAAGGGTCTTGAGAGTGAACCATTGAGCCAATGGAGGCCTTTCAGAGCATCAGATTTACACTAAAATATCTTCATTTGTGTCTGAAGATGAACGGAGGTCTGACGGGTGTCCAACGACATGAGGGTCAGTAATTAATGACAGAATTTTCATTTTTGGGTGAACTAACCCTTTAACACTGCAGTGATTTGGACCTTCATTCATCGTTGGTTCCCATTGACGTCCATTATGAGCAGAAAAATCCTGGAATGTTTTCCTCAAAAAACTTCGACTGAAGAAAGAAAGACATGAACATCTCGGATGGGACGAGGGCGAGTAAATCATCAGGAAATGTTCATTTTGAAGTGAACTAGTCCTTTAAGAGCGTTTGTCCGAATGTGATGTCTTTTATGGGATGGATTACGCTGTTCTTCGAAGCCTCAGGGAATCCATGCAACCAGATCTCAGCTGCTGCATTTCTCCGGCGTCGTGTTACCAGGAGGCTGGCTTGCTTTTTGACGGGTTCTCATGTGTTTCTGAGGCGGTGTGGATATCAGCTGTGCCGTGACCTTGCCTTACCACACACACACACACACACACACACACACACGCTCTTGGCTGCTGAGAGATCCTGCATTGATCCTTCTCTGCAGTCTTGCCCAAGTTTCTGTCTGTCTGTGAGATGGACAAAGATTGAGAGAAACACATTGAAGAGGCGGATGGTAGGACGTATCGATTGAGAATAAACGCTGGAGAGAATGAGATGCTGAGGAGAGATGGGAGATTTATGCTTCCAACATTGCCAAGTCTGCAACGAGCTGATATAAATAATCCCTTCCTCGGTTTCTAAACGACTTGTGCCTCACGAATGCTGAAAGATGTGAGAACTTAGTGAAGCTTGTTGGATATTTCTACAACCACACTCATAAGCAACTAAAATATGAACTCAAAAATTTCTCATCAGTATATTGAGCTTAGATTGAGACTAAAGCCCCATTTCCACCGAAAGTTACTTTGAAAAGTAATGCATTACATTATTGTGTTACTCCCTTAAAAAGTAACTAATTGAGTTACTTAGTTACTTTTTTAAGAAAAGTAATGCGTTACGTTTTCTCACCTGGACTGGGCTTGTTTTTTTTGTTTTGTTTTTATAACAAAAAAGTTCTTTTTTTGTGCAAATGTGAAGACCTCTTCATACCAAAATTGAAATAATAAGCCTCAGGCTGAGGTAAAAATACTAATTCACGCATGTACAGTAGAGGGCGCAGCTCAAACAAACCTTTCAGCTGTACTGTCATTCTGGATAATGGAAGAATAGGACGCAGGAGAAAAAAGTTTTACCAATAAAAACAAAAAATCAAGTAATTTTTGCTCATGGTTTAACTGAATCATTGAAGGCTGGCAGCAAGACATTGGTCAATAAAGGTAGATTTAAATGCACACAAGTATTTGTTTCATTTACCATTTAATTATTGAATGTTTGCATAGTATTCAGATTTTGCATTTGACTGATTTTATTCATTTTGAGGAGTACGGAATCTTTTTTGTGCAAGTGAGATAAATAAATGCTCACATTTGGTCTAGAACTACTCTCAATTTTTCTCAAAATGGGGACCGGAGAGCTGTCAGTCAAATAAATGTGAAAAAGTAACTTAGATATTTTGTTGTACATTTTAAAAGTAATGCGTTACTTGGTTTTTACATCAAATATTGTCGTAATTTAGAAATAAAAGGCATTTTTCCTGCCCTGATTTTAGCCTCTGATTTGAATGCTCTGTTTGAAGGGAGATCTGTCTGCTGTGAGACTTCAGTGTAAACGCCCACTGCTGTGATTGGCTGCTGAGAGACTTCAGTGTAAACGCCCACTGTTGTGATTGGCTGCTGTGAGACTTCAGTGTAAACGCCCACTGCTGTGATTGGCTGCTGAGAGACTTCAGTGTAAACGCCCACTGCTGTGATTGGCTGCTGTGAGACTTCAGTGTAAACGCCCACTGTTGTGATTGGCTGCTGTGAGACTTCAGTGTAAACGCCCACTGCTGTGATTGGCTGCTGAGAGACTTCAGTGTAAACGCCCACTGTTGTGATTGGCTGCTGTGAGACTTCAGTGTAAACGCCCACTGCTGTGATTGGCTGCTGAGAGACTTCAGTGTAAACGCCCACTGCTGTGATTGGCCGCTGTGAGACTTCAGTGTAAACGCCCACTGTTGTGATTGGCCGCTGTGAGACTTCAGTGTAAACGCCCACTGTTGTGATTGGCTGCTGTGAGACTTCAGTGTAAACGCCCACTGTTGTGATTGGCCGCTGTGAGACTTCAGTGTAAACGCCCACTGCTGTGATTGGCTGCTGTGAGACTTCAGTGTTAATGCCCACTGCTGTGATTGGCTGCTGTGAGACTTCAGTGTAAACGCCCACTGCTGTGATTGGCTGCTGTGAGACTTCAGTGTAAACGCCCACTGCTGTGATTGGCTGCTGTGAGTTTGGCGGGGCCAAAGTTGTGATGATGAAGTAGGCGTTGATCTGTGATGTCATAAATAGGCACATTCCACAACGAGTCATTCTCTGGGCTTGGTTTCAATAAAAGCTGTTTTTGGACTAACAAAGAAGTTACAGGATATTCATATAGTATGATGACCTCTTATATGTCAAAAGCTTTGATTTCTCAGTTCATGACCCCGTTAAGACTATATTGGTGAATATTTGTATATTATTGGACATTGACTGTGTGAATTCTCTCTTCTCAGTTTGTCCAGGGTGTGACTGTAACAGTTATGCAGCTCCTCCAACACGAGAGAGAGAGAGAGAGAGAGAGAGAGAGGGAGTGTGTGTCAGTCTCTTGAGTATTTATTGAATGAATGAGTCTTGTCTTCTTACTCAAAGCTTCACCTGCGGTGTTCACATCCCAAACGCAGCTGTGGAGCTTTTGGATTTCACAAACATAGCAATTGTTTTCTCTTAATCAGGGCGTTTACAAGGCAAGCATTTCTCGTATTGCTCATATCTCGCAGTATTAGTTTTGTTAAAGGGGTGGTTGATTACCACTATTTACAAGATGTAAAATAAGTCTGATGTCCCTAGAGTGTGTGTGTGAAGTTTGAGCTCAAAATACCCCACAGATAATTTTTCATAGCATGTTAAAATCGTCACTTTTTGAAGGTGAGCAAAACATGCCGTTTTTGTGTGTGTCCCTTTAAATGCAAATGAGCTGCTGTTCATGGGGCGGAGCTTCAGGAGCTCTGATCACCTCATGCAGACACAATGAAACTGTTCAGCCTTTTATGATCAAACTGGAGTCGGATAATGATGGAGAGACTCAAGACAACATGTAGAACGAGACAGGACCTTTCTGAAGGGATAGTTGATGAATTTATGAGTCATTGATTAGCATATTCTGTCATGATAATCTATAAATTCTCAACATAGCCTCACCCCCTTTGTTGTGTGTTCCCGGGGGCGGGGTTTATGTAAATTTCAGGGTTAGTGATGTCACTAACCCGCGAAGAAGCTTGTTGTAGTTCCTACCAGCCGTTTGTTGTAGTCCTTAAAAAGTGATTTCTGTAGTAGGGCTGCTCGATTATGGAAAAAATCATAATCACGATTATTTTGGTCAATATTGAAATCACGATTATGTAACACGATTATTTCACATGACTTTGGGAATGTGTTGTATTTATTAAAAATACACCTTTCAACAATTCAATTGAAATTGTAACATTTGTTGTACTTTTTGAACTATTGAATAAATAATATAACATATATTCGAATAAAAGTATTCACGTAAAAATGATAACCACAAATAAATAAGATCAACAATATGGTTCGGCTATGCTTTTCATGTACGTCTAACATTAGTTTTCAGGTACAGAAATGTATCAAATGTAAAATAACATTGCATATTTGAGTGCATAAATTAAAGATTAATCCTATTAAACTTACAAAAGCTATTCAATCAAGAGCAGTGAGTGATGTCCTTGTCTGTTGTTGTTTGACATTAAACAGACAGCAGTAAAGGCTACTGCCCCTTTAAGACCTCGCGTCTTCTTTATCGACTGTATAAAGTTCACTTAAGGCATATACAGACTATGTCTGCTAAGATACTCATCAAGATGGACATGTTGACATACGTTTTGTGTGAGTTTGTCCGTTTAAGAGCAAGACTTGAAAGAGAACTCAATATTTGCGCGCTGAGAGACGTGTGCGCGCTCTCGGATGAGAACAGAGACACATTTTCTCACAGCGCGCGCGGCTTCTCATTCTAAACCTAAACCCTAAAGCACTAAACCCGGGTGATGACGGTGAAAACGACTGGTCATATTCGAAAATATGGCAGCACTCGCAATCTCGCATGCATTGAACAAAGTTTACAAAGAGAGAATTATTTGAAAAATATGAAGGAAAAAAAGGACGTTTACACGGCTCCCCTGCTCTCGTCAGTTTTTGTTTCTTTATTAGATTGTCATAGGTCACTCTGTTTAATTTTCAAGTGGTTAAACAAATTCGTGATGTTCCCTAGCGTTGCAGCCACTACCATGTAGAAAATCTTAGCATGTTTCTGCTCGTCGTCTGATTCCTCGAAGCCAAACTGTTCCCAGACAACGGAGTTGGTTTTGGCTTTTTTGCTCACCAAACGCTGCTGTAACTGCCCTCCTTCTGCCATCTTTACTCGCGCCGAGTTTTTAAATTCCAGCGGATGATATGCACACGAGTCTCACGACCTGAGACTGAGAGATTTGTGGGTTCGGGAGGGGCGGATGTGCGCGTGCGCGTTTCATTCAGAACGCAAGGCAAAATAATCGTTTTTTCTCGATTGTACTATTTTGGTGATCGTTGGGAGGCAAAATCGAAATCGAAATCGAAATTCGATTAATTGCACAGCCCTATTCTGTAGAAGAAAATATGTCCCTTTGCTTTGAACTGTGAGCGTCGTAACTTTGCAAATGTTGTTTATGCTCAAACAGCGACAGTACACACTCACTAAAGTTAAACAAGTCAAATCATAATCAACCACCCCTTTAAATAAAACTAAAGTTATTAAAATTGTTTTCATTAATTTAAATTATGTTTAATAAAATATTCAATTAAATTCCTTAGCTCTGGGAATATTTTTACGGGATTTCCGCCTGGATTTGGCCGACCCAAATTGAA
>NC_137110.1:3158997-3201497 GCF_949357685.1 Gobio gobio | reverse complement strand
CGCTCTCCCCTCGGCGGTCGGCAGAATGGCGGCGCTCTCCCCTCGGCGATCGGCAGAATGGCGGCGCTCTCCCCTCGGCGGTCGGCAGAATGGCGGCGCTCTCCCCTCGGCGGTCGGCAGAATGGCGGCGCTCTCCCCTCGGCGGTCGGCAGAATGGCGGCGCTCTCCCCTCGGCGGTCGGCAGAATGGCGGCGCTCTCCCCTCGGCGATCGGCAGAATGGCGGCGCTCTCCCCTCGGCGATCGGCAGAATCGCGGCGCTCTCCCCTCGGCGATCGGCAGAATGGCGGCGCTCTCCCCTCGGCGATCGGCAGAATGGCGGCGCTCTCCCCTCGGCGATCGGCAGAATGGCGGCGCTCTCCCCTCGGCGGTCGGCAGAATGGCGGCGCTCTCCCCTCGGCGATCGGCAGAATGGCGGCGCTCTCCCCTCGGCGGTCGGCAGAATGGCGGCGCTCTCCCCTCGGCGATCGGCAGAATGGCGGCGCTCTCCCCTCGGCGATCGGCAGAATGGCGGCGCTCTCCCCTCGGCGATCGGCAGAATGGCGGCGCTCTCCCCTCGGCGATCGGCAGAATGGCGGCGCTCTCCCCTCGGCGATCGGCAGAATGGCGGCGCTCTCCCCTCGGCGATCGGCAGAATGGCGGCGCTCTCCCCTCGGCGATCGGCAGAATCGCGGCGCTCTCCCCTCGGCGATCGGCAGAATCGATTAAAAGTGCGGCCGGACGCAGAGTTTTCTCAGAAAACAGTCTGAACAACAAAACTAGACTCAACTCACTGTTTGTAATCAATATCCAGTTATCAGTCCGTTTTCTCGCTCTCAGTCACATTAACGAATAAAGCTTCGTGCAGGGCTGAGCAGCCGGCTCAGGAGAAGAATCACGTTAACACTCCTGTACAGAGTAATAACCACACAAACAAAAGTGATAGTCTCCACAACCTTCAGTCACTGAAAATATATCGTTAACGCACTTATTTAGTGGGTATCTCTCTCTTTTTTCGGCTTAACAACTCCCAAGAAGCTCTAATAACCCTCTCCTTTTCGATCGTCCCTCCTCCCTCTCTCTCCCCCCCCCCATCCAATCAAAATCAAACCTTATATTCACAGAGGCGGGAATAAGTAAAAAAAATAACCAATATCCAAAGAAGGAACAAACATGCTGGGTAAAAGCACATTTTGAGCAAGTGCATCACAAAACAAACTTTATAGGTCACCGTAACTCTTAAAGGGGCAGTACATAAGTGTGTCAACAGAGCGCACAGACATGAGGTGTTTCTCAATGTCAAGGATCCTTCCTCTGTAGGACTAATCCTTCCAAGTCACTTCCTTCAGAGGCGAGGCGAGGCTCCTCTTTAGCATTCGGAGAACATGTAAATGGAACAGGCTTGCAAGTGCGCGTCAGCCTCATTACGTCAGTGAAAAGGTCCGTTAGCCATCAATAACGTCATTTGTATAATATCAATACGGTTGTAATTTGTACTGGCATTTAAAAGTTAATAATAATAATAATAATAATAATAATTAATTACATTTATATAGCGCTTTTCTAGGCACTAACTCAAAGCGCTTTTACATAGAAGGGGGGAATCTCCTCAACCACCACCAACTGTCACCAAAAGTTAAACTTTACTTATATTTACTACGGTTATAACAAATGTTTGGTAACGTTACACTTGAAAGCATATTGCCCCGTTAACGCTCCGACTCCGCCAACGTCCGATATTTTGTATTTTTTGAACAAGATAGCAAAGCTGCGCGCATAGGATTGTGGGTGATTTGAGAGCGCTAAGTGCGCGAAGGCTACTCGTATGCATCCTTTCCTGTATATGGCATATTTTTCGAACGAAGGACTCAGACCTTGGTTGAAATTCCGAGGATCCTTGACATTGGAACAGCCCTTCGACGGCTGTCGATGACGTAGCATCCTCGGAATTCTGGCTTCCGAGGATCCTTCCTTGACATTGAGAAACGCCTACAGTTAGTATACTATCTGGATCATAAAACCTTATCAATACCCCCATACCTAGTAAATAGGTGTTAATGTGCTTAATAACCTGCACTGGGTTACATAATATAATATAATATAATATAATATAATATAATATAATATAATATAATATAATATAATATAATATAATATAATATAATATAGTATAATATAATATAATATAATATAATATAATATAATATAATATAATATAATATAATTAATATAATATAATATAATTAATATAATATAATATAATATAATATAATTAATATAATATAATATAATATAATATAATACAATACAATATAATACAATATATAATACAATATAATATAATTAATATAATATAATATAATATAGTATAATATAATATAATATAATATAATTAATATAATATAATATAATATAATTAATATAATATAATATAATATAATATAATTAATATAATATAATATAATATAATATAATATAATATAATATAATATAATAATATAATATAATATAATATAATATAATATAATATAATATTATATTATATTATATTATATTATATTATATTATATTAATTATATTATATTATATTATATGATATTAATTATATTATATTATATTAATTATATTATATTAATTATATTAAATAAATTATATTATATTATTTATATTACATTATATTATATGAATTATATTATATTATTGACAATTTTGCCTCTAAATTTGTATTACCATTATGTGAGAAATAAATATAAATATATATATATATTAGGGATGCAACAATACAGTTAGTCCACGGTTCAATACCTCGGTTTTTACCAACGCTTTTCGGTTCGGTTCGGTTCTGATGGCTTGTCACATACATTTTTTGTTATTCTATTCTTAGGCGACAGGAACAGCAAGAGGTTAAAGAGAAAAAAGACTATTATTTTTATTGCAATACTCTTTCTTTATTTTACTTAAAAGAACTGAAAAACCTTAAAGGTCCCATGGCATGAAATTTTCATTTTATGAGGTTTTTCAACATTAATATGAGTTCCCCTAGCCTGAATATTGTCCCCAAGTGGATAGAAATGTTGATCGGTGTAAAGCCGAGTTCTGGCTGTCTCTCTCTGCCTTTGAGAAAATGTCAGGCCAGACGAGCCAATCCTGAAGTCTCCTGGTTTGATGTCCAATCAGGAACGGTTTCCTCCCTTTCCTCCGCCCAGAGAATCTGCCACGCCCATGCAAACGCTAGCGAGATCATGGGTTGTGAATGAGTGAACTGGCAGTTTCTCAGTGTTTGGATGTACAAATGAAAACAGTCTTTTTTCAGTTCCTTCTGATCTGTGATTTATTATTCGCGCACACACTGCGGCTTCTCTCTCTCCCGACAGAACGGTGTTTTCGTGTTTTCTATCTTGTGAGTCAGTGTTTTTGTACGTCCTCGTCGCATCTATCTGTTCTAAAATGTGCATACAGTCGGGAGTTTCTGTTTAACATCAGCAGTCACATCTTTAGAGATAAACCTCACGCACGCCGAAGCTCGGCCTTCAACATCCCCGACCCCCAGTACTGCATCTGGCCCACAGCGGAGGAGCCAAACGCGGGGCGAGATTAAGCAGAAGGGGGGTAAGCGTGAGCGTATCCGGCTAGGCTAGCCAGCTTTCCCCACAATAAACTGGATTACATTCGATTACAGCTGTTGTGTCTTTGTTTGCGCTGTGTACTCAATGCGCGTCACTGACGCTTTTCATATAATTGGAACATATCTAGAAATAATGCTTTAATCAAACTTACTAACTCGTTCATCTCGCTGTAATGGTACATTGCATGTGTTACAAAGTTGGTAGAATAATGATGAAGACGGACTCGGTGTGATTGGGACTCGTGTTTATTCAGAACTCTCAGATACAAACACAATAAACTCGCGCTGACAGACAGCGATCTCACAACTCAGTAGTTACTATAAATAACTTTGTTAGCAATCGCTCCGTCTCCGTGATGTCTGGTTCGCGAACGAATCATTCTTTTGAACCGGTTCTTTTTAGTGAACCGAACCAGTTCACCAAATCGGACCGAATCGTTCTAAACGGTTCGCGTCTCGAGTCAGCGCTGATCCATAATTTACTAAAGTTACTAACTTTCTGACATGAGTGACAGCCCCTCCGACTAGAAATAAACTAATAACCTGAAGTATATTCTAGTAACTACAACAGTTCACCCTGAACTGAGACATGCTGAGAGAACTGATGAGAAGTGAACTCAGGTCCATCCGTCTCTCTGGCAGACTCGTGCCTGCTCGTGCCTCGTTAAACCACACCCCCTCCGCTCATTTAAAATGCAAAGATGTCAGCCAATCACAACAGTGGGCGTTTTTCCTGAAGTCTCACAGCAGACACGCCTCTTGAAGCAGGGCATTCAGCCACAGGGCAAACAGCAGTATAGAAAAAATGCCTTTTATTTCT
Organism: Gobio gobio; assembly: GCF_949357685.1. Taxonomy (NCBI): domain Eukaryota; kingdom Metazoa; phylum Chordata; class Actinopteri; order Cypriniformes; family Gobionidae; genus Gobio; species Gobio gobio. The sequence continues at coordinate 3,197,075 of NC_137110.1, read as the reverse complement.
AAATTATGACATTTTATGATGTAAAAATCATACTAACAATATAAGTACACCTCAGGAAACACTATAAAATAATAGAAAAATGCCATGCCATGGGACCTTTAAACTTAAAACTTTACTTTAAAAAACCCTTGTACACATTCCTAGTGTATTGGATAATATAAAATAAATATATATAAAGATTTACACTGGCAGCTCAGAGCTGTACAGCAGCATTTAAGTATGAAATTGAATGAATGTAAAAATAAAACACTACATAGACTTCACTATAAAATATACATTGATTCTTATTAAAGCTACTGTATTAGTTTTTCAGTCAAGAGCAGTGAGTGATTTTCTCTTTGTCTTTTGTTGTTGTTTTAACATTAAAAGGATATTTCACTCAAAAATGAAAATTCTGTCATCGAGAAATGAATACAGGTTTGGAACAATATTAGAGTGAGTAAATAATGACATCATTTTAGAGGTGAACTGTCCCTTTAAGGACGGCGTGTTCACTATAGGCTGCGCCGCTGTCAATTAAAGACCTGCGTTCATCTAATATACAGACACACACACGATTTTACTTTCACTTTAGACATAACCGACTGTGTTTATGTTAACCTTGTGTGTATTTGACAGTGTTAGCGCAGTAAGACGACTACTTAGTCCAGTATTCACGTGTTTGACAGGCGTTTAGTGCGCACGCTCGGAAAAGCGCATGTTAAAACCGCGCACGCGAATGAGCCGGCAAGGCTTTAAAACGCATGCAAATAATGAACTTTGGTGATTGTGAATATCTATAGTGTTCCGTGAGTATAACTCTACCACTAACCTGTGATGTGAATGTATGTCGCGTTGTTCAGTATTGGGATGGAGACAAATGATATAATTTGTAGAAAAATAATTAATTAAAAGCGAAACCGAAAAAAACGCAATTCACAAGCGCATATTGAACCGTGAATGCCGTACCGAACGGTTCAATATTATATTGAGAATTGTGGCATCCCTAATATATATATATATACATATATATAAATATATAATCATAAATCAAAATAATTGTTTTCCAGCACTTTTTAAAGTAATAGAGTAACTGTATTACAATAAAGAGAATCACTAATGAGAATCAAAATGTCAAAAGTAAAACGCTAGACTAGATGCATAATCGTAATGAGAATTTGAGCTTAACGTTTATGCCACTTTAATTTGAATTCAGTGTGAAATGTGACCTGTTGGAATGAATAATTGTGAATAATATCAGAAAGTTCTGCAGATGAGCCTGTAGTCCCGATCGCTGTAATGTGTCAGAAAACACGCTTGAGTTTTCCCTCTCAGCTCAGGGAATCACGTCTTCTCTTAGGACAGTTGTGGAGAGGTTTTGGGAGAGGTGTTGAGTTTCAGCTCACAGTGCCAGTGGAATAAAGTTTATTTATAGCAAACAGAACCAATTGCCCGATTTACGAGCAGACGCACAGCTCTGGGATCAGCTTCATCTGGGAGCTTCATTCATATGCAGAGAAATACACTGACAAATGTGTGTTTTATTCATATATTCATTGTGTTCACTGATGAAATATCATGTCAGTTGGCCAAATGTGAAGCAGTTACTCAGAATAAATGTCCAGACAGCATCTTTTGAGAAGTGCCCCAGGGAATCCGCATCATGAGCGGTGACATCACATCTGACGTCACATGATCATCGCCACTGGGAATTATTCATCAGCTGATCATAATCCTGCAGAAATGGCAAAACGTGGGTCGTTTAGTTGCTTTATTATTCGAGAGTTAGAGAGAGAAGGAGATTACTACTAGAATCGCATTATTAGGGCCGCTTGGTAAGTTTGCGTGTTTTCTGACTGTGTTGATTGTGTGGGAAATGTGATCAAATGTGTGGTACTAGACTTATATTGGAAGCATGATCGGAGTAGACCAATCACACCAGACTGGGCCATCTGACCAATCAGAGCAGAGTAGCTCTTGGAAAAAAGGGATTTAGAGAAAGTCGAGTCGTTTGAGGATTATTGAACATTGTGATGTGCAGTGTGTAATGTATATTATGAGAAAATGAAAGAGTTTTTGACCTTAAGAGCCTTTAAAACAGCATAATCAGGGCACTTTAAACGAATGACTAATGGATTTCAGAATTCTGTGTGTGTGTGTGTGTGTGTGTGTGTGATGGGTAGGTTTAGGGGCAGTGTGTGTGTGTGTGTGTGTGTGTGTGTGTGTGTGTGTGTGTGTGTGTGTGTGTGTGTGTGTGTGTGTGTGTGTGTGTGATGGGTAGGTTTAGGGGCAGTGTGTGTGTGTGTGTGTGTGTGTGTGTATGTGATGGGTAGGTTTAGGGGCAGTGTGTGTGTGTGTGTGTGTGTGTGTGTGTGTGTGTGTGTGTGTGTGTGTGTGTGTGTGTGTGTGTGTGTGTGTGTGTGTGTGTGTGTGTGATGGGTAGGTTTAGGGGCAGGGGCAGTGTGTGTGTGTGTGTGTATGTGTGTGTGTGTGATAGGTAGGTTTAGGGGCAGGGGCAGTGTGTGTGTGTGTGTGTGTGTGTGTGTGTGTGTGTGTGTGTGTGTGTGTGTGTGTGTGATGGGTAGGTTTAGGGGCAGGGGCAGTGTGTGTGTGTGTGTGTGTGTGTGTGTGTGTGTGTGTGATAGGTAGGTTTAGGGGCAGGGGCAGTGTGTGTGTGTGTGTGTGTGTGTGTGTGTGTGTGTGTGTGTGTGTGTGTGTGTGTGTGTGATGGGTAGGTTTAGGGGCAGGGGCAGTGTGTGTGTGTGTGTGTGTGTGTGTGTGTGATGGGTAGGTTTAGGGTCAGTGTAAGGGGATAGAAAATACGGTTTGCACGGTATAAAAACCATTACGCCTATGGAATGTCCTCACATTTCACAAAAACAAACGTATGTGTGTGTGTGTGTGTGTGTGTGTGTTTCTCTACGGAAGCGGCGTGTAGGGTGTCCTTGGCGTTATTGATCTGCAGGTCTCCTGAGTGCTGCAGTGGAGGCACTGCGGAGGAGACGCACACACACACACACACACACACACACACACACACACACACACACAATGCAGATGCAGGCGCTCGGGTTATGAGTTCAATAATAAGTCCCTTAGGATGGATGTGAGCGCAAGCTTTAATAGACTATTTATTTATTTAAACATTTTACGTGTCAACATATAAAATATTAAAAACAAATTATTTATTTGAATGTGAATTTATTATTATTTAAATTCATTTGAATTATAGGCTATACTTAATTTAATTAATATGTAATTTTCAGTTATTTTCTTGTATTATTTGTTAATCAACCGGACTGCATTAGATCACGTCAGCAAAAATAATATAGTCTGCTCGTTTTCACTTGAGTACATTCACAAAAATAAAATAAATATACTTAGTTTTACAGAATTTCCATAAAGTTTTACAGTGTTATCGCCATAAAGCTCTGCTGTTTCTTCAAGGTTGACGCGGGTTTGCCTGTTTTTGCTGCTCACGCTGTTCTTCCTGCTGACTGTGATCGATAAGAGTCAGTTCTTCTCCTCCTCCTCCTCCTCTTCCTCCTCCTCTTCCTCCTCCTCTTCCTCCTCCTCCTCCTCTTCCTCCTCTTCACTCCATCCTTTTCGCTTCCACCTCATGTGATGTGATTCGCACTAGAGAAATGTGCTGCAGATTTATATGGTGTCAAAAGCATTCTCACTCATTACTCAGGGAGAAGTATCGATACTAGGGTTTAAAATGACTTCTGTAGAAGCTGAAGTATCACCTCAAGCTCTTTACTCAAGTAAAAGTGTAAAAGGACTGGTTTTAAAACCTCTTAAAAGTAGTTAAAAGTAAGGGGGAAACATGCCATTAAGGACAAAAGCATTTTGCTAAAGGCCATAATGACTATAATCAGGGGCGATTCTAGGATTTTCATTTTAGAGGGTATGAAAAAAAAGGGTAACACTAGTTTAGGGTCCAATTCTCACTATTAAAGCTGCACTATGTAAGTTTTTTTAAATTTTGATTTCCATGATCTACACATGTGCAGATGTTCTGAACGCCAAAAAATTTGATAATATCTTGAACACCATGTCAGTGGGCAGATATGACTGATAAAGTTTTTCCATTTTCATCAGTGAAGACAGTAAACACATGTTTAACTGATATTTATATGTTTTATGAATCATTTTCATAGACATGTTAATTTACTGAAGGCTAACAGGAAAGCTAGGGAACTGAATGTATTAAATTAATTCACAATATGCACACATTCATTACTAATCTTATGCCCAATACAGGCTGAAAAAAGCTGAGCTTTTTTATTTACTGAGAGCTACAAATGGAATTATTAATTTACAATATGCACACTAGGCCTGTCACGATAACTTTTTGTTTCGCGATATATCGTCCCAGAAATAATCGCGATAAACGATATTATTGTCATTTTAAGACTATTTTACGCCACTGAATATATAATCCTAATATAACAGCATAATAATGCAAGTAGACCTACACACTTTCAAATCACAACCTTTTGATTCTTTAGATCATGGAAATTAAGGGTAAAAAATATATTACCCTAAATAATTTTTTTTTTTTTAATAAATAGTTAATAAACATTTTCCCTTGTGAAGCGGCTTTAACACTCGTCATTCTGCGTTGACATTTATATGTGCAGCGGATCAGGGGATTGTGGCTTTGAAATCGAGTCAATTTGGGCTTATTCTTCCAAACGGTCAATTCAAAATGGCGAAATTACACAAAAATTTATTAATTTGGCTGAATATTTTTGTCATTTGTTTAACATTTCTGACTTACAGAAGCCGCTGTCAAATATGAAATGTCTAGTTTAGCTTCATATCTCGCACTTGACGTCGAGACGCGCTTCTAAAATTCGCGCTCAGCCTCAGCAGCTTCTGTGCACATAAAGCCCGCCTACTCTGATTTGATTGGTTTTCTCAAATATTTTGACATTGACGAGCGGTGACAGACCAATGAGAGCTCAGATCAACACACACACACCTCTGATTCTGACGTGCGCTCTGCTCGACGCCCACAGCAGTCAAAGCTAATATGCTAAAGCCCCGCCCACAGTAGTCATAGCTAATGATATGCTAAAGCCCCGCCCACAGTAGTCATAGCTAATGATATGCTAAAGCCCCGCCCACAGCAGTCATAGCTAATGATATGCTAAAGCCCTGCCCACAGCAGTCATAGCTAATGATATGCTCAAGCCCCGCCCACAGCATTCATAGCTAATGATATGCTAAAGCCCCGCCCACAAAAGTCATAGCTAATGATATACTAAAGCCCCGCCCACAGCAGTCATAGCTAATGATATGCTCAAGCCCCGCCCACAGCAGTCATAGCTAATGATATGCTAAAGCCCCGCCCACAGCAGTCATAGCTAATGATATGCTAAAGCCCCGCCCACAGCAGTCATAGCTAATGATATGCTAAAGCCCCGCCCACTCGCTGACGTGATTGGTTTCAAGGTAGTTTGTGACGTCAGAAACACCGGCGATTTCAAACCGTGTTTTTGGGACTGTATTTGTTTGTTTTAAGGGGAAATACTCATGACTTATGAATTTGCACATGGTCTTTAACATATTCGTGTTTTCACATCTTATAAAAGCAATAATCCACTTGTTCACGCTGTGCCTTAACCTTTGTAAAATTACTGTAAACTGATATGTGCCTCTCTAAGTGTCATTTGAATGAGCTTTTATATCATTTTTAAAGGGCTGTAAATAACTACTATACCTCAGACTTTGACCAGCAGTTGAGCAGCTTCAGATAAGTGATCTTAAAGGGATAGCTCACCCTAAAATGAAAATGAAAGTCGTCATTTAATTATTTTAATGCCGTATGGCCTTGTTTCTTTAATGGACCACAAAAAGGAAAATTAAAGAAATATGTCCCACCTGCGCTTGTACATAATGGCAGTGAATAGCGACCAGCATCACGCTTTAAAATAGTATTATGTGTAATAATATTTCATTTTTCATTGTATTTCTGATTTAATAAACGGTGCATATTGGTGCACAATGTGGAACTAAAAGAACAAGTTGGACTTTTGCCCACCGACCTGAAGCTCAGCTGTATTACTGACCTGGAAATGATGTCATGTCTCGGCCACTTTATGACACAGAAAGACATTTATCAATCATTAGCATTGCTTATTTAATACTCTCACCTGTCAGGAAATGTTTGGGCATTGAAGCTGTTCTCTCATTCCTGATCTTTGTCAGAGCTTTGGCCTTCAGGCATAAAGCACACAGTCATAGAAGATTAATGGAGACAAACTTTACACTTAAAATAGTATAAAATGATTATATAAATGAATAATATATGAGCAATATCACACTTGTAGCCATGCGATATGGCTGTATATTTCCGCCGTAGGTAATCACAGACATATCTCACGGCTATGAGTGTGATATTGTGTGTGTAAAGTGAGTAAATAAATCAGAAACAACTTTAAAAACACTGTTTTGTGCACAGGGCCGGAATAGGCCACTCATCTATAGGGGCGCCAAAATAAAATGGGATTTTTTTTTTTTTTTTTAGTATTTTATTAATATTAATTCGAAATATTGCCAAATAAAGCAACAACAAAAAACGTAACTAAGTCCACCGACGTTTTTTGAAAGCATGTAATATCACTTTTTTAATAGCCTAAATTTTTTACTCTGCAGTTGTGCAGTTTTAAGGGGACATATGGCAATTTTAAAATGTATTTGCCGAAAATTAGTAATGATATTTATATACAGGTTTATTTAAAATAGAATTAGGGGTGATTGGGACACTTTTTCCAAGACATCTCAAATGGCAATCACCCTGAAATCATCTAAATTTCTCAATTTAAAGCTGCACTATGTAAGTTTTCCGTCCGCTAGAGGTAATTTATTCAAAACAAAGGCGTAGTTTGATGAAGGCACGTTTGAGCGCAGAATCTTGGGACATGTGGTCTTCACCTCAGCCGGTGGGAAAGAATCGGGATCGGACTCGGGCAGAAATCATGTTGATGATGTGATTATTAACGTTACTGTAGTGAAGCAGAGCAGGACGAGTGTTGTGGAGCTGAGGAACCGCTGGAGCCATTGTTAATAAGATGAACGCAACACACACCTCACAAGCAGCGGGACTTTTATTATGCCACAGTCGCCACTTCCGCTCCTCCACTCATGAGTGTGAGGTAACGCAGCTCTGTTGTTCATATTAGACTCATCTGAGTGTGTTGATGATGGGATGGCGTTATTCTGTGTGTTCTCTCGCCGCTGCTATGACACTTGTTCACACTGCAGTGAGAGGAAAGCGCTTCTGCAGAATAAAACCACAAACTAACGCGGATATGATGTCATTGACAGGCCACGCCCACACACGTCCCGGTTCCTCGGGTAAAATAGCATCTCACCATTTACAAATAGTTGGAAACATTTGGGATATTGTAAGTACTCGACTGAACAAAATATATAACTCTGGCCTAGTGGAGTTTGGATATTTTACTGAAAAAAATGTTACATAGTGCAGCTTTAATTCATGGTGAAAACATGAATGGTCATAGTTTAGTGGAAGTTTGCTGTCATCTACTGGAAAACAAACACTTTTGCTAGTTCTCAATAGTTTGTGCATGAATGTTAGATGCAGTTACTCTTGCTCTTTGTGTTTTGGCTGTATTGTGGTGTAGGTGCTATTTTTGTATAGTTTAACTATCATCAGCCTTTTAAAAAAGAAACAAATAATATTATAAAAACTTTGAGGAGAAGTTTTGATTATCCATGCCAAATAACGTGTGTGTTTGGACTGAAAAAGGTGGTATGTGATCTTGGTTAGTAATTTGACAACATTGTAGTAAATATGATGTGAAAAAGGTCCACTTTTTGGAAAAAAAGACCCCCCCCCTCTTTCACTAGGCTGGCTATGGGCCTGGAGTCACATATTTGAGGTCTAAAAACTACATTCTCCCCTAAAACTACACTCTGTGACACAACAGTAGTGTTTGTAAAACATATGGTGGATTTGCTCGGCCGCCATGACAGTCGCCGCAAGCACCGGTTCCTGATACTGAGGGAATATCACACGGCTCTCAGCCAATCAGATTCAAGAACCAGAAATAACGGCTGTATATATCATACATGAAGTGGAAATACAGACACTCCTTGTGCATACAAAAATGATCACTGGATTATTACAATTAATGCCAAAAGTTATGTTTTATATATTTCCAATTGACACACTTGAGCAAAAGATATAAATAACTGGCTTAAAACCTTTTTTGGCTGAAAATACTAATGTGCCGAAGACTTTTGCACATACTGTATATTCTCTACTTAATCCATAGGAGACACTGATCTGATATATTAGTAAAGTCAAGTCAACTTTTATTTATATAGCGCTTATAACAATGCAGATTGTTTCAAAGCAGCTTCACAGGGTTAAACAGGAAAATAATGCAACAGAATTTTATTCAGCCGTACAGCTGCTCCGGAGAAAACTGTGATGTACAGTGACAGTGAGGGCTTTAGATTTTTTTTTTTCATCAGTTTATATGGTTAATTTAATAATTAGATTTATTTGGATATTTAGTTGAAAATGTAGTGTCCCCAACTGAGCAAGCCAAGCCAAAGGCGACAGTGGCAAGGAAACCCAAACCCCATCAGGAGCAGAATGGAGGAAAATAAACCTTGGAGAAATCAGGCTCAGTCGGGGGGGCAGTTCTCCTCTGGCCAATTAACAAACAGCGTATGATTATTATTATTCTGGCAACTTTACAGCTCAGAGGTCATATTAGATCGGATGATCGATTGATCGATTCATATTAGATTTAGATTTATCGGTCATATTAGATCGGAATATTCAAAAGATCGGAGTCATCACGCCGGAGACGGGTTTATTGAGGATGATATATCGATTTAACAATTATTAAATAGGAATATTCAAAAGATCGGAGTCATCAGGCCAGAGACGGGTTTATTGAGGATGATATATCGATTAAACAATTATTAAATAGGAATATTCAAAAGATCGGAGTCATCAGGCCAGAGACGGGTTTATTGAGGATGATATATCGATTAAACAATTATTAAATAGGAATATTCAAAAGATCGGAGTCATCAGGCCAGAGACGGGTTTATTGAGGATGATATATCGATTAAACAATTATTAAATAGGAATATTCAAAAGATCGGAGTCATCAGGCCAGAGACGGGTTTATTGAGGATGATATATCGATTTAACAATTATTAAATAGGAATATTCGAAAGATCGGAGTCATCAGGCCAGAGACGGGTTTATTGAGGATGCCGTGTCGATGAGGCAATTTTAGGGGAATCTAATTTGAAATATAATTAAAAAAATATAATGTGTCATACGAGACATTTCATTGATGCATAGCTGGAAAAAATATATACTGCATATATAATTATAAAAGAAATACATTGACAATAGCAGCAAATGTCTGTCCCGTTGTTGTCTAAAATAAACCGAAGCCTAAAACCTGGATTCACTCCCATCATCCCAAGGCCAAGACCCCCCCGCCTCCTGTCAGAGTAATTCAAGTCAAATGTGATTAGTCTCTCTCTACACACACACACACACACACACACACGCTGCTGCTGCACATGTGAGCACCCACTTTGTCCACCAAGAAGGGTTTTTAGCATCAGGGATGCAGTGAGCTTGACTGCGTCTGCTGCTCCTCTAAAGCCTAACTAAGTTAACTCAGATTGAACACAAGTGGCGAGCGGAGCGCGTCTGGATCTGAATGAGCGGGGGATCGGTGAGCCTTTGTTGCTTTTCCTCTTTTGTCATGGCTGGATTGGACTCTGTGGAGCGTCCGTCATCAGTATGGAGGAGATGTGTGTGTGTGTGTTGGAGCTTTGTTTTGGATGCTGTGATTTTGGAGGGAGACTGACTCGTGTTTACACTCATGCATTTGGCAGATGCTTGCATTGCATTCAAGCTATACATATATTGATCAGATTCACTTTAACACACATGCTCGAATGCAATTGGCTGGTGTTTTTGTGTGTATTTTAGTGCATTCACACATGACCTTTGTTCTTTTGATGATGTTGTATTATTCACTCGTGATAAAGCCAGTGTTTAATGTCAAAGACTGTCATTTAATGACATGTGATCTAAATATAGAAATTGCTTAAGGTTTATGATCTTAACATGGATGTGTGTTTTATGCATTTTTGATGCAATGTTCTGACCTCAAAGTCAATCAATAGTTCGGAAGCCTAAGCACTTTTGCAGTTCTTTTGTCTAGCGTGCTGAAGAGAGTCATGTGCGATGGTTAGAACGCCTCCCACTGCCGCCCCGTCAATTTGAATGGATTAACAAAACTTGTCGCACAGATTGAGATTGTTTGAGCAACTTGCACTATATATAAAATTATAGCCAGAAAATCAATATGGTTTTAAGATATTAAAAAAGGCCTTTTTTGTCTCATATACTATGATATAATCAGAATATAAAGCTCATACTTGAGGAAAAACATGTTTTGTTCAATGGCCAAACTGAGCAAATATGAATAAAAATATGCATTTTGGTGCATATTTATATGGTCAAAAACATTTAAAAAAACAGTATAGCTTGCATAAAATGCATATAAATATCAGTCGTCACTGTATATATCCCAAAAATATGTCTTATTAAGATGTTTTGTGATCAAAGCTCTGCATTTTATAATGTGGAGGGCAAAACATACATGCAATATAATGATGATTGAGAGATTCATAAATAAACATTCCTTAAAAAACTGTTGCCTGATATTTAATATATTTGAACTAGTTCTGGGGAAAAATGAATCATGATTAATCGCATCCAAAATAAAAGTTTGTGTTGACATAATATATGTGTGTGTACTGTGTATAATTATTATATATATATAAATTCACACTCATGCATATACATTTTATATTTTTAATTATATATACAGTATGTACATGCATGTGTGTGTGTTTATATATACATGATAATTATACACAGTACACACACATGTTTTATATAAACGCTAACTTTTATTTTGGATCTCCTCATGTGTTTGCATAATGATGCATTTAAAAGTTGAAGGTCCCATGGCATGGATTGTTTTTATTGTTTTATAATGTTTCCTGAGGTACTTATATTGTTAGTGCGGTTTTTACATCAAAAATGTCATAATTTAGAAATAAAAAGCATTTTTTCTATACTGATATTAGCCTCTGGCTTGAATGCTCTGTTTGAAGGGGCGTGTCTGCTTGGAGACTTCAGTGAAAACGCCCACTGTTGTGATTGGCTGACATCTTTGCATTTGAAATGAGTGTTAGATTATGTGGCGGAGGGGGCGTGGTTTAGCGAGATCTGCAAGCACTGACAGAGAGAGAGACAGACTGCATGTGGACCAGAGAGACAGAGAGCTGGATAAAGATTGCTGAGAAAGTTTTATTATCAAGTTGTTGAGAGTGCAAGTTTATTTAGTTTGTATCTGATGGTGCGTTCACACCGGACGCGATTTGCGTGAGTGATTTACATGTTAAGTCAATGCAGAGACGCGAAATGGCATTCTGCGGCACGATTCGCGCGAATGAGGCGGTGTGAAGGACGCGAATTGAGCGTTTTGAACGTGCGATTCGCGCGAATTGCTCAAGTTGAAAAATCTGAACTTTGGCGGATATTTCGCGCCGCGTTAACCAATCAGGAGCTTGCTCTAGTAGTGACAACAATGAGGAGAAAATCTGTATATTAATATCTGGTTCAGACAATATGATTATCACTGTGATAACATTAAATGACATGAGAAACTACCCAGTCTCTTTTTGTTAAATGCAAGTTTATGTTTGATCAATAATACAAAGGTATAATAAGCTATAAATGAAATAAAGCAAACAATTCAGTCAAACATTCAAAGTCAGTGCTAGTCGGCTAACGTTACAACTGCAACGTACAGTTATAGCCTAAAAATATAAAGTAATGAAACTTCTCTTTGCCTTCAGTCTAAACGATTTGCCAGGGAACAAATTATAGATCCATGAGACCAAAGATCGGCCGTTACAAGACGAATTATATCTGGAGCCGCCACAGAGACATCAGAGCCAGCGGCAGAAGGACTGGCTGAGGAAAGGCTGATCTCACCGGGTTAATGAGCGCCGCTGATCCACTGGAGCTCACAACTACACAAACGCCAGATAAAATGTTCAAATAGGCACTCTTTATATAAATAAACCACAGATTTGAGCTTTAAACAACTACATTATCGACTGAAAAAGTCTTAAAACTACGTTTTGTCACACATGAACAGTAGATTTTAACAAAAAAAAGACGTGTAAACACAGCCCATGTCAGCCATTTCTCAACGAGACGAGCTGCTGGCGGAAGCCCCGCCCATGACGCGAATTCACGTCTGTTTGCGCGAATTCACGCGCGATTGAAGCGAGTAAACTCAAAATGTTCAAGCGTCCACCTTTGCGCGATTAGCGCAAATTATTCGTGCAAATCGCGTCCAGTGTGAACGCCACATGAGAGCTCTGAATAAACACGAGTCCCAGTCACGCGACCCTGTCTTCTTTTTATTCTACGAACTTTGTAAGATGTGGAACCCCTCTCGAATACTTTTACTACGTTTTTTTACCATCACAGCCATCGAGATGAACGAATCGTCAAAGTGTTGATTATAACAATATTTTGAGATCTTTTCCCATCACATGAACAGCTTGAGCATTGAGTACACATGCAGTCTGTTGATCGCGTGAATTAGGGCTGTAACGATTTGACCAAAAATAAAAACCTCGATTAATTTAACGTTTTACCTCGATTCATGAACGATTATTATTATTAAAAAAAAATGTTGCTTTCCATTTTTTGCCCTCAAGGTTTTTTGAGTAAGTTCCTGATAAGGTTTTTAATGTAAATATTTTCTTCTATTAAAGGTGGGATATTTTTTTCTAATGAAAAAGTGTTGATTTTAAAAAGGAAACGGTTGACTTTCAGCAGTTATTGTCTATGGGGCAGATTTCTGCTTGTTTAAACATCAGATAAATTAGCACCTACATTGCATTTATCTGAATGCATTAATGAGAGAGTGATGGTGTGAGTTCCCCTTTAATCACTCAAACCCCTTTATCTAAACCTCGTCGGTCGGTCTCGCTCATCCGCCATGTTTGTCGTTTTTTAACTCTTTTTACTTGTGTTTGTAGTTGTGATTGAATCCTCATTCAATGTGCAATGGGTAATATTAGCCGTTAGATTCGAACCAGAAAAAGTAGAGCATCCGGGTCTCTTTGGAGATACCATGATTTGGGACGCACTAAGTCTAATTACGAATACTATTTATGATTATTTATTTAGGACACACCCAAGGTCAACTTATGAATGGCAGGAAACAGGAGCAGAACGAACCAAGCATATCGCTTACAGTGATTTCCTCAGGTTTCTTTTGTGCCAGCCTCCATTGCCTCTGAAGTTGACCTGTGTTCACGTTTATTGGTTTCATCTGACCCAGATATTATGTCCTTTAAATAAGTGGCGGCCGCCTTGTCTTGTCAAGCCTGAATAATGGCATGATATCATCATCATCAGGGCTCGCCCATCATTTTATTATCATTGCAAACGCTCAGAAGTCACTGGAGTCATTTGTCAATGTCGTTTTTTGTTAGTACGCCTCCGTAGTATGACATTTTATTCCAAGGTTACAGGTGTTGTTGTGCATGCAGGTTGTGTTTGTGTGACATACCTTAACGATTTATAAGAATAATATCGGTCAGTGTTTGATTGATCACTGCGATGAGATCACATGATACAGTCCAGGCTCAAACTGAAGCTTTGTGTTTGTTTTTGAGCAGAATGTGGATCACAGATTTAAAGTTGGCAGTGTGAAATCAATGAATGATTTGTGTCGCCTTTCTGTTCAAAGTCTGGTCTTTTTAGTGACTCTTCTTTAAGTGTGAATATAAATTCTGTGTTTTAAATATTGGACGGCATATCAGGATTGTGCAAACTGCCCTCTTGCCCTACAAGATCTCATTACTCGAGTTGTTTTGCACAGGCAATCACATTATAATGACATTTCTTCCAACAGATTGAGATAAGGTATTGTCTTAGATGAGCGCAAAACAACATAACTCAACTTAAATTTCCTTCGCTTTGTCAGATGGCGTCTCTGTTTTGATTCTGTTGAAATGATGTTCTTTATCATGGACCGCCACCAAGCGGCTCCTTCCACAGTTTCTCTTGAAGCCGATGCGGAAGTGAGTTAAACTGCAGTTCATGGACTGGCCACTAGAGACAGACTCCAGAAGGAGCAGAATCTCATTGAGCTCATGTTAAAATGCCCAACTTTACAGCAGAAGAACACATGTTTACAGTCTGGGACAAGCTGTGCTTTTGGTCTATACGGCTAATGTTGCCCTTCATGACGACTGTGAGGGGGGTGAATTTAATTATAACTCATTCGTTTACATTATATAAAGCCTTAAAGTTCTGCATAATTAAGGGCGTGGCCACTTCGAGTAACCGGTGGATTGCCGTTTGTCTGCTATCTGTTAGTCGTCACCTCAGCTCCGCCCACATCCCGCCTCTTCGCCCATTTTATATTATACAGGAGTGACACGCTGACAAGATGGCGACGGCCAGCTCGACCCGACTTTACGCTTCAAAACTGCTCTTCAGAATCCTACGGGTGACATCATGGACGTAGTGTCTAGAACAACAGATCAAGTTCCCACACGATTGCTAAAGGAGTCCACCAGGGCTCTGTTTTGGGCCCTATTTGGTTTTCTGTTTGTCAATGATTTAGGAAAATGCCTTTACAGGTCATTATGGACCTCTCGGCAAGATTGTTTATTATTTTTGAATACTCAGAGACTTCATGACTAACACTAGGGGTGTGTGATATACACCGATCAGGCATAACATTATGACCGTTGTTTACAGGTGAAGTAAACAACATCTCTTCATCCGCTTTTAGTGGGTGGGATATATTAGGCAGCAAGTGAACATTTTGTCCTCATAGTTGATGTGTTAGAAGCAGGAAAAATGGGCAAGTGTAAGGATTTGAGCGAGTTTGACAAGGGCCAGATTGTGACGGCTAGATGCCTGGGTCAGAGCATCTCCAAAACTGCAGCTCTTGTGGGGTGTAGAGTCTTGCATTTCTGCCCGAGCCTGACGGGCCCCGACTTTTTTGTCTTCGGCCCAATTTTCACGTCATACCTCAAACGCGGGCCGGGGTTCGGTCCTTTTTCCTTCATTTTATGTTTTAGACATTAATTAATTAAAAGAAACAATGAGATGTGCTGCGCTGGTGGAAACAACATGAGACCATGATATTGCGAGTCAAGACTGACACATCGCCGCAAATGAGTAAAGCAAGCCAACATGCAAACTGCCACATGTGAAACTGAAAATAGGTTAAGTCTTAGATGCTCAAAAATACAACCATCTTCATTAAAACGAATGAGACTAAAGGCTCTTACCAGTGTTTGGGTCGTATTGTGGTCTTTGATCTAATGAGTTGATGAATATAATGCAGCTCATATCTGTTGCTTTTGTTGACGTGAACTCCGTTAAATGTGCATATAGCACGGGTCGGGAATTGAAGATCGGATTTATATTCATTTTGTAGAGAGGTGTAAGGCAAGACAACCTGCATGTTTTTTTTTTATTATTATTATTTGTTTCGATTGTGAAGTTTGCATCTGGTCTGGTCTTTATTAATGTTCCCAACATGTTAGCACAATGACGTTTTTTATACCGTACAGTTGGCTTTCTCCTTTTATTTTAAATGCAAATATGTTCATTATTGTGTTCTCATAACTTTTGTCTTTTTTGCTCCGCAGTTCATGGTGAATTTCATCCGTTAGCTTCAACCCTGCTCTGCCGAATCTCAGCATGTCGGGAGCCTACGATGAGTCCGCCATGTCCGACGAGAACACGGACAGTTTCTGGGAGGTCAGGCTCGAAAACTCACTAATTCTGGAATATTATTTGTCACACATGCAGGTCACATGTCTCGATCGTACCGGAAACCCCAGCTCTGCGGTTGATTAGCCAAACGAGCTGTTAGCGCCGGACACGTGTTGTTGTGTCATATTGACTGATCGACTTTTAATGTTGTGGAAGTGTGTGATTCAGCCGAAGGGCCGGCACACATTATGATTATCTTTGGTGTGTTGACCGTATCAGAAGTAAAACTGTGTCATTGTTGATTTATCGGCCACACACTATCACACACACACTATCACACACACACTTTCACACACACTATCACACACACACTTTTCACACACACACACACACACACACTATCACACACACACTATCACACACACACTTTTCACACACACACTATCACACACACTATCACACACACACTATCACACACACTATCACACACACACTATCACACACACACTATCACACACACTATCACACACACACTTTTCACACACACACTATCACACACACTATCACACACACACTTTTCACACACACACTATCACACACACACTATCACACACACTATCACACACACACTATCACTATCCATCCATCCATCATTCTATCCATCCATCCATCATTCTATCCATCCATCCATCCATCATTCTATCCATCCATCCATCCATCCGTCCATCCATCCATCATTCTATCTATCTATCTATCTATCTATCTATCTATCTATCTATCTATCTATCTATCTATCTATCTATCTATCTATCTATCTATCTATCTATCTATCTATCTATCTATCTATCTATCTATCTATCTATCTATCTATCTATCTATCTATCTATCTATCATCTATCTATCTATCTATCTATCTATCTATCTATCTATCTATCTATCTATCTATCTATCTATCTATCTATCTATCTATCTATCTATCTATCTATCTATCTATCTATCTCTATCTATCTATCTATCTATCATTATTTCCATCTATTCATCTGTCTGTTTGTCTATCCAGTAATCCATTAATCCATCCATTTTTCCATGCATCCATCAATAAAACACATTGTAAACACTTTTGTCTTGCTTTAATATTCTTTTTTTATTGGTTTCCAATCCAAATGTGTAATATTGATTGGTTTAATGAATTCGATTTAGAGGAAATACCTCTAGGGCCAAGGACACAGAAGAAGTGGGCGGTCAATGTCTTCTATTGAATTACAGATGATTTATCTCTAATGCTGCAGTAGTGCCTTCACCCATCTCAGAGGGTTGTGTGTGTCTCAGGTCGGGAACTACAAGCGCACAGTGAAGCGGATCGAGGACGGCCATCGCCTCTGCAATGATATGATGAGCTGCGTTCAGGAGCGAGCCAAGATCGAGAAGGCCTACGCCCAGCAGCTCACCGACTGGTCCAAGAGGTGGAGGCAGCTGGTGGAGAGAGGTGGGGTCAGGAGCTCTGGCCATGGAGAACCACATTTACAAACCTTTATTGACTTTCTCAGTTTGTGTAAATCCACTTGGGGTTCAGAGTATTTATTTTTACCCACATTAATTACACATGTCTAGTACAATTATGTGGTTTTGTTTCATTAATACAGTGTATACTTTTTTCTTGATTTACCCCCAAAATAATGGAAGTGAAATGTGACAACATGCCCCGTAGGTGGAGCACATTGTAACATGTGGTGGAGCACAATGTAACATCACCAAATAACAGCTTAACATGTCACCTGATATAATCAAACTAAAATATTCAAGACAAACTAAAATATTTTGTCAACAAAATACAATTATTAACTTTTTAAAATAAAATAATGGCATTTTTTTAATAATTAAAAATATAAGCATTTTTGAGTTTGACTGCAAACACATCACCAAATACAGCATTGTTCAAAACATAATAATAATTAATATTTTCTGAACATTAACTCTCAGTCATTATTCACCGTTTTCTCATGGTTTCTCAAAATAATTCATAAAAGTATAGAATATAATGGCATATTTCTAATAGGGGCTCATTGTAACCCCACCTGCGCAACTGGAATTTAACCGCGGCTCGTGTGTTAGATCAGCATTAAAGAACATCTCAACTGTTAAATAACAGATATAAGATTAAAATAATATTGGATTTGTCTTATTTTAAATAAACACAAAAAAAAAGAGATGAAAACTAAACTTGAGTAAGAAATGTACTTTTGCTATGGTTAAATACATGTTCAGTAATATCTTCCAGAGATTTTTTCATTTTGGCGCTATTTTTTCTCTAAATAATGTTGATTTGGCAACTAGTAAATACACTGAGTTTCGTCATTCTGGCATGTGTGGAAAGGGTTAAAATATGCGTGTTACAACTAACCCTGCGTTAGGTTGTGCCCCTAGATTTAAAGTGACAATCGTGAAAGCAAACGTTGTGTTACTTCTCAGTCTAAACAAGCTTCTCTAACACAATCCATTTTAAAGGATTAGTTCACTTTTAAATAAACTTTTGCTGATAATTTACTCACCCTCATCTCATCCAAGATGTCCATGTCTTTCTTTCTGCAGTCGAAAGGAAATGAAGGTTTTTGATGAAAACATTCCAGGATTGTTCTCCATATAATGGACTTTAATGGGCCCCAAACGGCCCAAATGACAGTTTCAGTGCAGCTTCAAAGGGCTTTAAACGACCCCAGATGATGAATAAGGGTCTTATCTAGCCAAACCATCAGCAGTATTTATGCTATTATTTTATCTCTTATCAGATGAACGTGATCATCTATGAGGTCAGCCATAACTTCCGCTGAGTGAGGTCAAAATACGAGCCTGGTCATAGATATATCGATCGTAGATGCCTCATTCTATTGATCCGTGCAGACGCTAATGAGGCATCTACGTATACATCTATGACCGCGCTCGTATTTTGACCTCACTCAGCGGAAGTTATGGCTGAGCTCAGAGATGATCACGTTCATCTGATAAGAGGTAAAATAATAGCATAAATACTGCTGATGGTTTGGCTAGATAAGACCCTTATTCATCATCTGGGGTCGTTTAAAGCCCTTTGAAGCTGCACTGAAACTGTCATTTGAACCGTTTGGGGCCCATTGAAGTCCATTATATGGAGAAAAACCCTGGAATGTTTTCATCCAAAACCTTCATTTCTTTTCGACTGCAGAAAGAAAGACATGGACATCTTGGATGAGATGAGGGTGAGTAAATTATCAGCAAAAGTTTATTTAAAAGTGAACTAATCCTTTAATGCGTTGTTATTGGTGCTCGCAGGGCCGCAGTACGGGTCTCTGGAGAGAGCCTGGTTAGCTGTGATGACGGAAGCAGAAAAGGTGAGCGAGTTGCACCAGGAGGTGAAGAACAACCTGCTGAACGAGGACTTAGAGAAGGTGAAGAACTGGCAGAAAGATAGCTACCACAAACAAATGATGGGCGGATTCAAGGAAACCAAAGAGGCGGACGAGGGGTTCCGGAAAGCTCAGAAACCTTGGGCCAAAAAACTCAAAGAGGTGAGGAGACTTCTCTCACAAAAACATCTACATTATACCTTGGCTGAAGAAATATCGTCATTAGAACAAATCACTGAATAATTCAATGTTTGCCATGTTCGTCTTATCTTTAATTCACAGTTGGAAACAGCGAAGAAAACATACCATATGGCCTGCAAGGAGGAAAAAATTGCATCTACGAGGGAAGCCAATAGCAAAGCAGAAGCGTCAGTCACATCAGATCAGCAAAAGAAACTCCAAGAGAAGGTGGACAAGTGCAAAAACGACTGTCAGAAGGTCAGCCAAGAAATATTATGGACAACAAACCAAAAGCTGTGTTAAAGGGCATTGTTTTATAATGTTTCCTGTTGTGCACTTATAATGCAAGTATGATTTTTACATCAAAAATGGTCAGAATTTAGAAATAAAAGACATTTTTGAGCACTGTTTGAAGGGGCGTGTCTGCTGTGAGACTTCAGTGTAAACGCCCACTGCTGTGATTGGCCGCTGTGAGACTTCAGTGTAAACGCCCACTGCTGTGATTGGCTGCTGTGAGACTTCAGTGTAAACGCCCACTGCTGTGATTGGCCGCTGTGAGACTTCAGTGTAAACGCCCACTGCTGTGATTGGCCGCTGTGAGACTTCAGTGTAAACGCCCACTGCTGTGATTGGCCGCTGTGATACTTCAGTGTAAACGCCCACTGCTGTGATTGGCTGCTGTGAGGCTTCAGTGTAAACGCCCACTGCTGTGATTGGCTGCTGTGAGGCTTCAGTGTAAACGCCCACTGCTGTGATTGGCTGCTGTGAGGCTTCAGTGTAAACGCCCACTGCTGTGATTGGCTGCTGTGAGACTTCAGTGTAAACGCCCACTGCTGTGATTGGCTGCTGTGAGGCTTCAGTGTAAACGCCCACTGCTGTGATTGGCTGCTGTGAGTCTTCAGTGTAAACGCCCACTGCTGTGATTGGCCGCTGTGAGACTTCAGTGTAAACGCCCACTGCTGTGATTGGCTGCTGTGAGGCTTCAGTGTAAACGCCCACTGCTGTGATTGGCTGCTGTGAGGCTTCAGTGTAAACGCCCACTGCTGTGATTGGCCACTGGGAGACTTCAGTGTAAACGCCCACTGCTGTGATTGGCCGCTGTGAGACTTCAGTGTAAACGCCCACTGCTGTGATTGGCCACTGGGAGACTTCAGTGTAAACGCCCACTGCTGTGATTGGCCACTGTGAGACTTCAGTGTAAACGCCCACTGCTGTGATTGGCTGCTGTGAGGCTTCAGTGTAAACGCCCACTGCTGTGATTGGCCACTGGGAGACTTCAGTGTAAACGCCCACTGCTGTGATTGGCCACTGTGAGACTTCAGTGTAAACGCCCACTGCTGTGATTGGCCGCTGTGAGAATACACATAAATAATGCTCAACTGAGACATTCACATTGATGAGAATAAATAAGCTCATTCCCAGCATTAGGATCCTTTGGAAGGTGATGTTATTTTTAGTTTCGCTCTTCTCTCCTCGTCATCTCACTAACACTCCAGTGGGTGGAGCCAAAGGTGCGATGATGAAGTAGGTGTTGATCTGTGATGTCATAAATAGGCACATTCCACAACGAGTCATTCTCTGGGCTTGGTTTCAACAAAAGCTGTTTTTGGACTAACAAGGAAGTTTTCATTTCTCTTAAATATGTCAAAAGCTCAAGGAAAATTGGATTGACCCCATTAATGTCCTGCAACTACAAAGAAAGTCCTTTAAATTGTGTAGTACTGCCAATGTTTTTGTATTTTTGCAAAATGCAGCATATTTGTGGCCTTTAATATTCATGTTGCACACTTCTCCCTTGTCTGTTAACAAAAGCTCACCACAACAGACGGCAGATAACAGAAATATCCTCGAGCAGAGCAATTTCATCCGCTATTCATTACAGCAGCAGGTCCGACTCCCCAGAGCTTACTTTCATATTACTGCTCTGCCTTTGGACCACTTAATGGGAAACAACACAGAGGCGTTCAATAAATGGCCCCCTAACGCACCATAGAGCCAATTCATTAGCCTTTATTCTAGCCCAGCGTCCATTATAAGCACTTACCCCAGAGTCCCGGGGGATCAGCTGTGCCACAATACAACAATGGACAAGCTGGACGTTTGAGTGACGGCCCATAAAACCATCCCATATAATGATATTATTCAATTAGGAAAATGCACACATGCTCTAACTTTACAAGTCACCCCTAAAAGAGATATTTTGCATAAAGCAATCTTGTTTTATGAGTCATTAAGATGTTGTGCATTTTGTCTACATTCATGACATTTCTTAATGTGTCTGGACATTTAACTTTTGACCTTTTTTGAGCTTATTTGTCTTATTCTCATATGCTATGATGATTCTTAAATTACTATAATACTATAAAAAAATCATAAAACTGGTCTCTGATTCAGCGCATCATGCCAAGTCGAATGATACCCAGTTTTCCCATATTGGCTATTTTGGGTGTCGGCCATCTTGAATTTTGTTCGCAAATGCTGTATTTTAAGAACACATTAGCATATTGTTATGAATTTTCATGAATATTAAATTTTCACTAGTTAAAGGCACAATATGTACGATTTTTGGATTGAATTATCCAAAAGAAGAAGCGGAAGAAGCGGAAGCGCTCGTCTGCGGCAGAATAAAAGCTCAGCCAATCAAGCTACGCTTTTGTTTTGAATAAGCGACCTCTAGCGGCGAAAAATTACATATTGTGCCTTTAAAATGTTCATTCTTGATATGAACAATGATGTCATCTCTCGCAGAAATCAAAGACATAAATTTAAACTAGTAAAAACTATAACTCTTGATATCTGTGATTGTATTTTAACTAGTTAAACGTCACCATAGGTTGCCATTCAAATTCAATTGTTGATATCTATAATTGATTTATTTCTAGGCTACATGCAGCATTTCGGCACAGCGCCACCTAGTGGTCAGGAGGAGATATGATAAGTTGCTTATAACTTCTGAACGGTTTGCCCAAAAATCATAAAACTGGTCTCTGATTCAGCGCATCATGCCAAGTCGAATGATACCCAGTTTTCCCATATCGGCTATTTTGGGTGTCGGCCATCTTGAATTTTGTTAGAAAATGCTGTATTTTAAGAACACATTAGCATATCGTTATGAATTTTCATGAATATTCAATTTTCACTAGTTAAAGGCACAATATGTAAGATTTTTGGATTGAATTACCTATAAAACCTATAGGTTACCTATAAAACCATCCCATATAATGATATTATTCAATTAGGAAAATGCACACATGCTCTAACTTTACAAGTCAACCCTAAAAGAGATATTTTGCATAAAGCAATCTTGTTTTATGAGTCATTAAGATGTTTAGCATTTTGTCTACATTCATGACATTTCTTAATGTGTCTGGACATTTAACTTTTGACCTTTTTTGAGCTTATTTGTCTTATTCTCATATGCTATGATGATTCTTAAATGACTATAATACAGTTATTTTTATAAAGCCTTTTTTTTGTATTATGATAACGATAATTTGTGGAAAATTGTCTATGGCAGCCCAAAGAACCGTATGGTAAAAAGTTGTGAAATTTGGGACACTGATAGAGGTCAGTCCAAACATTCACCAGAGCAAATTTGGAGTCTCTAACTCAATCCCTCTAGCGCCACCAACTGTCCAAATTTGCATTCATATTTATGCTAATAACTTTTGAACAATAAGGGATAGAAACATGTTTTCCCGCTCTGATTCCTTGGCTCATGATGATTCGTTTGCAGATTATCTTCAGACGATGCTGGCAAAAAGTCCTCAAAAGCTTTTTGATAAACCCAACCGTTCTCAAATGGTACATGCCATCCCAAGCATGACCTAAGGCTACATGCAGCATTTCGTCACAGCGCCACCTAGTGGTCAGGAGATATGAAAAAATAACTTTTGAACGGTTTGCCCAAAAATCATAAAACTGGTCTCTGATTCAGCACATCATGCCAAGTCGAACGATACCATTTTTCCCATTTTGGCTATTTTGGGTGTCGGCCATCTTGAATTTTGTCCTAAAATGCTGTATTTAAGGAACACATTAGCATATCGTTACGAAACTGTCATCGAGACCATGCCGTAAAGGTACTTAAAAAGTTTCAAGACTAAAGTTATGACATTTTTTTTATTTTATTACTTTTGCCTAAACTGGTCTTGATAGATTCCTTGGGTTATGCTGAGAGCAATGATACCAATTATGCCATTTTGGCTCGAACTTGCTGTCCACCATTTTGAATTTCTTTAAAAACCTACTTTTTCTAACTCCTCCTAGACCGCTGGTCTGATTTTCACCAAAATTGGCTCAGATCATCTTCAGACCATGCCGGCAAACAGTTACTAAAAGTTTTTCGATAGACCAAACCCTTCTCGTTCTCAACAAATGTGTTGGCATGATGCCCAGCTCTGAGGCTGTATCTGTATCTCATATTAGTGTATTCAGACCAAACTTGGTACAGGCATTTTTTGCTTATAAATTCTGAATGGTTTGCCCAAAAATCTAAAACGAGTGGAATGATACCCATATTGCCTATTGTGGCAGTCGTCCCATTTTGAATTTTGTCCTAAAATGCTGTATTTGACATTAGCGTATTATTACGAAACTCGGTATGTGTCATCGGAACTCAAAAAAAGGTACTCAAAAAGTTTCTTTGTGGTCAAAAGTTATAATGAAATTTCCAAAACTGCTAATAACTTTTGATTAATTTCGCCTATTTTAATGAAACTCGTTAGATTTGAAGTCTTGATAGAGTCCTTGGGTCATGCCGAGATCAATGAAACCAATTATGCCATATTTGCTATCATCTTCAGAGCATGCCGGCAAAAATTTTATCAAAAGTTCCAACGAATGTGTTGGCATGATGCCAAGCTGATTCGGAGGCTGTATCTTAGCAACACTTTGGCATATTGACACCAAACTGTCATTGTCACCTCACACTGACCACACCATAATAATTTGATAACAGCGCCTGTTGGTCAAAAATGATAAGCAAGTTAATCATATAACAGTGATTGCATTTCTGATTTTTCAGCCATTTTGACTAAAATAATCTTAAAATGTTTTTAACCACTCATTGTTGCAGTTGGTCTGATGCTCACAGTCATGCTTGCATGGATTGTTCATTTTGTGCTTGCAGCTATATTTTTGTATGTAATTTAATATGTTTACCTACATTTTTGGTTGTTGTTGTTCTTGCAATCCATCTTAGTTTAACATGACCATTTCCCATACTCTCTTAATAGGCTTTAATTTTAGAACTTTATGCAAATATCCTTTGTTATGATTGGCTCACCTCTTGACATTTGCATAAATGTGACATCTCATCATATGCAACAAGTCAGAGGATTTAAGATGTTGTTTGCTTTGTGTTTCAGGCCAAAGAGAAATACGAGAAGACCCTCGATGAGCTCAGCAAGTGCACGCCGCAGTACATGGAGAACATGGAGGTGGTGTTCGAGCAGTGCCAGCAGTTTGAGGAGAAGAGGCTGAACTTCCTCCGCGAGGTGCTTCTGGACATCAAACGCCATCTTAACCTCACTGAGAGCCAAAGGTCAGCGCAAAATCACAGATCTGGTGGTCTGAAGTATGGCCAGCTGTTCTGACCTTTATTCATTCCCAGGATATTAATTCTTGAAATCAGCAATCCAATTTTCACTAGTTAAAGGCACAATATGTAAGATTTTTGGATTGAATTATCCAAAAGAAGAAGTGGAAGCGCTCGTCTACGGCAGAATGAAAGCTCAGCCAATCAAGCGACGCTGATTCAGCGCATCATGCCAAGTCGAATGATACCCAGTTTTCCCATATTGGCTATTTTGGGTGTCGGCCATCTTGAATTTTGTTCGCAAGTGCTGTATTTTATTCATATTGTTATGAATTTTCATGAATATTACATTTTCACTAGTTAAAGGCACAATATGTAAGATTTTTGGATTTAATTATCCAAAAGAAGAAGCGGAAGCGCTCGTCTGCGGCAGAATAAAAGCTCAGCCAATCAAGCTACGCCTTTGTTTTGAATAAGCGACCTCTAGCGGCGAAAAATTACATTGTACCTTTAAAATGTTCATTCTTGATTTCAAGAATGATGTCGTCACTCGCAGAAATCGAAGACATAAATTTAAACTAGTAAAAACTATAATTCTTGATATCTGTGATTGTATTTTAACTAGTTGAACGTCACCATAGGTTGCCATTCAAATAAAATTGTTGATATCAATAATTGATTTCTTACTAGGCTACATGCAGCATTTCGGCACAGCGCCACCTAGTGGTCAGGAGGTATGAAAAGTTGCTTATAACTTCTGAACAGTTTGCCCAAAAATCATAAAACTGGTCTCTGATTCAGCGCATCATGCCAAGTCGAATGATACCCAGTTTTCCCATATTGGCTATTTTGGGTGTCGGCCATCTTGAATTTTGTTCGCAAGTGCTGTATTTTATTCATATTGTTATGAATTTTCATGAATATTACATTTTCACTAGTTAAAGGCACAATATGTAAGATTTTTGGATTTAATTATCCAAAAGAAGAAGCGGAAGCGCTCGTCTGCGGCAGAATAAAAGCTCAGCCAATCAAGCTACGCTTTTGTTTTGAATAAGCGACCTCTAGCGGCGAAAAATTACATTGTACCTTTAAAATGTTCATTCTTGATTTCAAGAATGATGTCGTCACTCGCAGAAATCGAAGACATAAATTTAAACTAGTAAAAACTATAATTCTTGATATCTGTGATTGTATTTTAACTAGTTGAACGTCACCATAGGTTGCCATTCAAATAAAATTGTTGATATCAATAATTGATTTCTTACTAGGCTACATGCAGCATTTCGGCACAGCGCCACCTAGTGGTCAGGAGGTATGAAAAGTTGCTTATAACTTCTGAACAGTTTGCCCAAAAATCATAAAACTGGTCTCTGATTCAGCGCATCATGCCAAGTCGAATGATACCCAGTTTTCCCATATCGGCTATTTTGGGTGTCGGCCATCTTGAATTTTGTTCGCAAATGCTGTATTTTAAGAACACATTAGCATATCGTTATGAATTTTCATAAATATTACATTTTCACTAGTTAAAGGCACAATATGTAAGATTTTTGGATTGAATTATCCAAAAGAAGAAGTGGAAGAAGCGGAAGCGCTTGTCTGCGGCAGAATAAAAGCTCAGCCAATCAAGCTACGCTTTTGTTTTGAATAAGCGACCTCTAGCGGCGAAAAATGACATATTGTACCTTTAAAATGTTCATTCTTGATATCAACAATGATGTCATCACTCGCAGAAATCAAAGACATAAATTTAAACTAGTAAAAACTATAATTATTGATATCTGTGATTGTATTTTAACTAGTTAAACGTCACCATAGGTTGCCATTCAAATAAAATTGTTGATATCAATAATTGATTTCTTACTAGGCTACATGCAGCATTTCGGCACAGCGCCACCTAGTGGTCAGGAGGAGATATGATAAGTTGCTTATAACTTCTGAACAGTTTGCCCAAAAATCATAAAACTGGTCTCTGATTCAGCGCATCATGCCAAGTCGAATGATACCCAGTTTTCCCATATTGGCTATTTTGGGTGTCGGCCATCTTGAATTTTGTTCGCAAATGCTGTATTTTAAGAACACATTAGCATATCGTTATGAATTTTCATAAATATTAAATTTTCACTAGTTAAAGGCACAATATGTAAGATTTTTGGATTGAATTATCCAAAAGAAGAAGTGGAAGAAGCGGAAGCGCTCGTCTGCGGCAGAATAAAAGCTCAGCCAATCAAGCTACGCCTTTGTTTTGAATAAGCGACCCCAGCAGCGAAAAATTACATATTGTACCTTTAAAATGTTCATTCTTGATATCAACAATGATGTCATCTCTCGCAGAAATCGAAGACATAAATTTAAACTAGTAAAAACTAGAATTCTTGATATCTGTGATTGTATTTTAACTAGTTAAACGTCACCATAGGTTGCCATTCAAATTAAATTGTTGATATCAGTAATTTATTTCTTAATAGGCTACATGCAGCATTTCGGCACAGCGCCACCTAGTGGTCAGGAGGAGATATGAAAAGTTGCTTATAACTTCTGAAGTTTAGGGGTAGGGGTAGTGTAGGGGGATAGAATGTACAGTTTGTAACGTAATAAAAACCATTACGCCTATGGAATGTCCTCACTTAGATAGCAAAACAAACGTGTGTGTGTGTGTGTGTGTGTGTGTGTGTGTGTTTGTGCTCCTAATGTGTGTACACATGGATTGGTTAAATGCAGAGGGCAAATTCTGAGTATGGGTTACCCCTCTAAGCCTTCCCGTTAGCACATAAGAAAGAAAACTGCATTTACCAAACCAGCCATCAGTCTCTAAATAATCTCTCTAATTCAAACTCCACAGCTATGCCTCAGTGTACCGGGATCTGGAGCGCAACATCGCCTCAGCCAGCGCTCAGGAAGACCTCAAGTGGTTCAACAACCTCCATGGGCCCGGCATGCACATGAACTGGCCACAGTTTGAGGTGGGATCCCTGAGAGTGCATAACATCTGCTGTCAGGAGTTCCTTCTGTATTCCTCATATTCCTCATCCTGTCTCTAAATCAGGAGTTCAACCCAGAACTGAGCCACTCCATTAATAAGAAAGAGAAGGTGAAGAGGAGCCATGATGGAGTCACGTTGACTCAGGTCACGCATGGAGTGGATCAGGGCACGCCGCAGACTGGAGACCGGGGCAGGTACAGACACTCTACAGCTTTATACAAAGTGCTTTTAGTATAATCATAAAAACATCCTCCTTAAATCTGGGCTGATTTCTATAAAGTAGATGTAAGAATAACTTTCAGATTTCAAGATTAACATTTACTGGACTAAACCAACTTGGGTTTGCTTGATTATCCATTCATCTTTTTTTATATTTTTTATTTGTTCATCTCTCAAATATCCTGTATTATACTATGGGGCTGTTGAATGCTTGAATCTGATTGGTTGACGGACATTCTAAGGTGTGCAATAACTTTCAGGGAAAAAGTCGTTCCGGCTAAAGTAGTTCCAGCAGGTTTTGACAGCATTACAATTCCATATCACTCCGCCAAATTATTTCAGTTATAAAGCTCTTACAGCCGACAACAGCAAAATAACCAAAACCCAATTAAATATAGTAAAAATAGGATAAAACGACTAATTATTTCAGTTTTTTGCCACAAAATTATGTTTCTCCTACTCAAACTCACACACACACAGTACGGACACACACTGTTGTCAGCGTTGCCACACACACACTCTCTCTCTCTCTCTCTCTCTCTCTCTCTAATAACTGCATTACTCAATGGCTCACACTGTTATCAGCTCTAAAATGGCGTTTTTGGGATTAGCAACGGAGGCTTGGGTTTAGATTTAGTCCTGCACACAAGAGCGTTTAAAGGACAAAACCTGACATATGTCTTGAAATGCATCATCTGGGCAATGTTTTGAGGTGTGGTAACTGTAGTATAAGCAGAATAATTGACTTTGGGCTGTTGAATTATTGAAAAATAATGCACACCCGAGGTGTAACTCGTGACCGCATTGTTGTGCATTATTTTTCTAATAATTCAACGGCCCATCGTCAATTTTTCCTTACTTATACTATGGGGCTGTTGAATGCTTGAATCTGATTGGTTGATGGACATTCTAAGGTGTGCAATAACTTTCAGGGAAAAAGTAGTTCCGGCTAAAGTAGTTCCAGCAGGTTTTGACCGCATTACTGTTCCATATCACTCCGCCAAATGATTTCAGTTATAAAGCTCTTACAGCCGACAACAGCAAAAGAGCCAAAACCCAGTTAAATATAGTAAAAATAGGATAAAAACGACTAATTATTTCAGTTTTTTGCCACAAAATTATGTTTATTATGTACGGAAAGCACATACTCTCTTTCTCCCAGTCAAACTCACACACATACAGTACGGACACACACTGTTGTCAGCGTTGCCACACACACTCTCTCTCTCTCTCTCTCTCTCTCTCTCTCTCTCTCTAATAACTGCATTACTCAATGGCTCAAACTGTTATTAGCTCTAAAATGGCGTTTTTGGGATTAGCAACGGAAGCTTGGGTTTAGATGCGTAAGAAATTAGTCCTGCACACAAGAGCGTTTAAAGGACAAAACCTGACATATGTCTTGAAATGCATCATCTGGGCAATGTTTTGAGGTGTGGTAACTGTAGTATAAGCAGAATAATTGACTTTGGGCTGTTGAATTATTGAAAAATAATGCACAACAATGCGGTCACAAGTTATATCTCAGGTGTGCATTATTTTTCTAATAATTCAACGGCCCATCGTCAATTATTACTTACTTATACTATGGGGCTGTTGAATGCTTGAATCTCATTGGTTGATGGACATTCTAAGGTGTGCAATAACTTTCAGGGGAAAAGTAGTTCCGGCTAAAGTAGTTCCAGCAGGTTTTGACCGCATTACTGTTCCATATCACTCCGCCAAATGATTTCAGTTATAAAGCTCTTACAGCCGACAACAGCAAAAGAGCCAAAACCCAGTTAAATATAGTAAATATAGTCAATTATTTCTTACGTATTGTATTGTATTATAGGTTTTGCCCCCCACAATTAAAACTACAGGGCTTTGATCATAAAACTAAGCCTTTAAATATAATCTTAATAGGAAATGCCTATATATGGACTCGTGTTTCCTTTTCCATGTTTCCTTCCTGTGTTTATTTCCTGTTCTCATTGCTAGCTGGTTTCTTCGGCTTCTCATTGGTTGATTGATTATGTTCACCTGAGTCTTGTTGGGTTCCTCATTGAGCCATGTATTTAAGCTCTCAGTTTGGTTCTTCTCTTTGTCCTGTATTGTCTTTGCATTAGTGAAGCTGTTACGTTGAGTGTTTCCTTCTGGATTTCCTTTGTTTTTGTAAGTAAATGTATATCTGCTGCACCTTAGATCCTCTGCTCCTCTTCCCTTTCCTCTGCTCTTTGCTAATGTTCAGCATTGTTGCTAACCCTAACCTCTGGAGGAACTAACCTGCGCTTCTCCGGTGTGGTTGTCGTCTTTAGCGTGAGCAGTTCTGAGAAGAACCAGCAATATTCTGCCGAGTGGTCCGATGACGAGCAGCCGCCCGCCGCCCAACCAGACAGTGAAACAAACGGTGGTGCAAATCCATTGGAAGAGGAGAGTAAAGGGAAGCGAGTGAGAGCGCTGTATGACTACGACGGCCAGGAACAAGACGAGCTCACGTTTAAAGCGGGTGAGAGATGTTTATTTTAGATGAAGTCTATTCTGCTCAAACTGATCAAACATACAGTAAAAACTGTAATATTTTACAATTCAATACTAGACTGAAACATTTGTTGACAAACATTGACGTTGGCTTGAAAAAGCCAAGCTGAAGATGGATGGATGGGAAATATTAGATTGGATGGATAGATAGATGGATGGATGGGTGGATGGATGGATGGGAAATATTACATACGATGGATGGATGGATTGGAAATATTAGATACAGTAGATGGGTGGATGGATTTATAAGAAATATTCGATGGATGGATAAGAAATATTGGATGAATGGATGGAGGGAGGGAGGTATAAGAAATATTGGATGGATGGATGGATGGATGGAGGGAGGGATAAGAAATATTGGATGGATGGATGGATGGATGGATGGATGGAGGGAGGGAGGGAAAAGAAATATTAGATACAGTAGATGGATGGATAAGAAATATTGGATGGATGGATGATGGATAAGA
The DNA here is from genome assembly GCF_949357685.1 of Gobio gobio. Taxonomy (NCBI): domain Eukaryota; kingdom Metazoa; phylum Chordata; class Actinopteri; order Cypriniformes; family Gobionidae; genus Gobio; species Gobio gobio. The sequence goes on along the minus strand of NC_137110.1, from coordinate 3,165,955 downwards.
ACTATTGGGTCGATGGATGGATAAGAAATATTGGATGGATGGATGGATAAGAAATATTAGAACAATAGATAGATGGACTGGTGTGTGGATGGATGGATGGATGGGTGGGTGAATGGATGGATGGATGGATGGAGGGAGGGATAAGAAATATTAGATACAGTAGATGGGTTGATGGATGGATAAGAAATATTGGATGGATGGATGGATGGATGATGGATAAGAAATATTGGATGGATGGATGGATGGATGGATGGATGGATGGAGGGAGGGAGGGATAAGAAATGGATGGATGGATGGAGGGAGGGAGGGAGGGAAAAGAAATATTAGATACAGTAGATGGATGGATAAGAAATATTGGATGGATGGATGATGGATAAGAACTATTGGGTCGATGGATGGATAAGAAATATTGGATAGATGGATGGATGGATAAGAAATATTAGAACAATAGATAGATGGACTGGTGGGTGGGTGAATGGATGGATGAATGGATGGATGGATGGATGGATGGATGGAGGGAGGGATAAGAAATATTAGATACAGTAGATGGGTTGATGGATGGATAAGAAATATTGGATGGATGGATGGAGGGAGGGAGGGAGGGAGGGAGGGAGGGAGGGAAAAGAAATATTAGATACAGTAGATGGATGGATAAGAAATATTGGATGGATGGATGGATGGATGGAGGGAGGGAGGGATAAGAAATATTGGATGGATGGATGGAGGGAGGGAGAGAAAAGAAATATTAGATACAGTAGATGGATGGATAAGAAATATTGGATGGATGGATGGATGGAGGGAGGGAGGGATAAGAAATATTGGATGGATGGATGGAGGGAGGGAGAGAAAAGAAATATTAGATACAGTAGATGGATGGATAAGAAATATTGGATGGATGGATGGGTGGATAAGAAATATTAGAACAATAGATAGATGGACTGGTGGGTGGATGGATGGATGGGTGGGTGAATGGATGGACGGATGGATGGAGGGAGGGATAAGAAATATTAGATACAGTAGATGGGTTGATGGATGGATAAGAAATATTGGATGGATGGATGGATGATGGATAAGAAATATTGGATGGATGGATGGATGGATGGATGGATGGATGGAGGGAGGGAGGGATAAGAAATATTGGATGGATGGATGGAGGGAGGGAGGGAGGGAGGGAAAAGAAATATTAGATACAGTAGATGGGTTGATGGATGGATAAGAAATATTGGATGGATGGATGGATGGATGGATGGATGGATGGAGGGAGGGAGGGATAAGAAATATTGGATGGATGGAGGGAGGGAGGGAGGGAGGGAGGGAAAAGAAATATTAGATACAGTAGATGGGTGGATGGATGGATAAGAAATATTGGATGGATGGATGGATGGATGGATGGATGGATGGATGGATGGATGGAGGGAGGGAGGGATAAGAAATATTGGATGGATGGAGGGAGGGAGGGATAAGAAATATTGGATACAGTAGATGGGTGGATGGATGGATAAGAAATATTGGATGGATGGATGATGGATAAGAAATATTGGATAGATGGATGGATAAGAAATATTAGAACAATAGATAGATGGACTGGTGGATGGATGGATAAGAACTATTGGATGGATGGATGAGGGATAAGAAATATTGAATGAATGGATGGACAGGTGGATGGATGGGTGGGTGGATTCATAAGAAATATTGGATACAATAGATGGATGGACGGGTGGGTGGATGGATGAGAAATATTGGGTAGATGGATGGATGGATGGGAGGGTGGCTGGATGGATGATGGATAAGAAATGTTGGATAGATAGATCAGTCGATGACACTACAGTTCTTACAATCAGATGAAATGGATGTTAAATATTGAGTTTAAAGATGAAAGCGTTCGCCACTGGAGCATTAAAGCTGTAACTGGCATGATTAAAGGTGCATCAGCATTAACTGAGCCTGTTTCCCCAGGGGACGAGCTGACCAATCTGGAGGATGAGGATGAGCAGGGCTGGTGCAAAGGCCGGCTGGACAGCGGTCAGATCGGCTTGTATCCGGCCAACTACGTGGAGGCCATTTAGTGTCGGTGAAGACGGCCTTACAGACTTTACCCCGCAGCGCTTGAGCACAAGATGCCCAGGAAAACACTTCCTTGCCTGACTGACTTGCCGAGAAGCTTTACGCAGCATTTCCTTAATACCGCAACGAAAACCTACAGCATCCAAACAACATATCGAATCCCAGCGATCGTCCATGAAGCCTAGCATAGCAACAATCAGCTATGCAACGTGTGTACGAGACTTTTATTTTGAAGTTCTGTGTTGAACCTAGTAAACATGTAACAGCATTTCGCTAACATAATCTGACGTATTTATGTGTGAGAACAAATTTAGGGCGGGCTAATTGGATTGTGAAAAGTGGGCGTTGCACACCGGAGGGGAGGGGTTTAAAATTTAAAGGGACGGTGACACATTCAACAAGGAGTTGATGTAGAGGTGAAGCATTTTAAAATTTATTTTTCTCGATGAATTGTGCACAATAAGACCAGAAATATGATAACAAAGTAAATACGGTCAGTTTTGAATATATGCCGGCTTTAATGCAGGATTTTTTGCAGTGAAAATTATGCCTCAAAACACATTAAATGCACATTTCCGTGTTTTTCTTCTCATTTCCCCCGCATTTTAAGAGCATGTGAACATATAGAATTATGGAGAATAATAATATCCTGATTCTAAAGGATTTGAAATGTAATTTTTGTTTTAATGTGGAATAAATACAGAATGAATCAGAACTGAACCTCTAAAAGAATTTAGTTTATCTAGTGCATTTTTTTTCTTATTAAATTATGATTTTTATTTTTTTCTTAGGATATTAGTTATGATTTCATGACCATTGGACTGTGCGGTTCATGGGCACACGCTATAAGTATTTCTTCTGCCTTATTGTCTCTTTCTGTAAATGTCTTGATCCATAACTTATTCAGAGGGTAAACTCCTTACTGTAACAATAATAATTCATCTGTCATGTTTTTAACACTGTAGCTTTGTTTTTGGCTCAGCCGTTATGGATTGCGTCTTTAAGAGCAGGATGGAGGTGTGTGTGTGTGTGTGTGTGTGTGTGTGTGTGTGTGTATGTTTAGACTGGACTGATGTGTTCTACTCTTCAGTAACTGTTCCATTCAAGTTCACAATAAAAATCTGAGACAAATGCAAATGATTTCATAACTTTGGGTCTCCACTAGAGGTCAGCATTGCAGAAGACCTTTACTGTCCTCTTTATAGTGCCCATAATACACAGTAAATCAGTCATATTTCACCACATAATCAATAGATTAAGGCTGGGATATTTTTCTTAACGCAAATTAAGATTTTTAGATTGCATGAATTATGATTCTTGTAATAAAAATAAGTATTAGAGTAATGAAATAAAAATATTCTAATAAAAACTTGGTGGTGGCGCAACACAGTCATACTATTGGCCACTTTGGTGTGCCGAATTTTATATATAATTCAATTGCATTGTAGTCTTTGAAAAAAGGCATCTGAAATAATAAAAGTGCTATGAAACGCTACTCATTTTCTGCAGAATAGAAACACGATACCCGCCTCCCCTCACTCACTCACTTCATTTGCTCCGGATGAATATTGTTGCTGTTACAGGGCTAAATTGAGTTATTTTATTGCTGATTATTGCGCTTAAAGTGTCTCTACAACCCTCTACGCACACCTTGGCAATAGAATCGCCTTTGGCTTGTACATTTTTTTATTTAGTCGCCAGACTGATATACTTAATTATATTATATTATACTTTATATACCACCAAATGTATCAATATCTTTGTAAAATGGCACAGCTTTTTAAATATCTGAACTTACACGCTTAACATCAGTCTATGTTATGATATTTTGATAATCAAGCACTATATAATGATAGAACTTTATTAATTAGAACTAAAACTATTGGAAAGCATGTATTAATGCATATGTGTCATTTAACTGAGCTTTGGACTGGTGGTGGTGCTTAAGATATTGTTGGTGTTTCTATAAAAAAATTGATAATAGTAATTATATTATATTATATAAAAGATAATAATAATACTACTACTAATTCTACTAATAACAATATACAACGCACTAAGGATTGATGAGCTGCTGGGTTCATGAATATTAATCACGTTGACAGCATTCGCTAAAACTGATTTGCTGAAATTAAAACAGGGACAGGAAAAGATGAACGGCAGCCAATGAGATTGCCGTTTGCACATTAGCTCCGCCCACTACCGGAAAAAACGGCATATCTTCTGCTTGTTCTTAAAAGCTGAATAATTCAAAATGAACTCTGTTATTTTGACCGTAAAATACAACAAAGAATATTGTTAACATGTAGCGCGTCGATTTTGCGTAGTATTTAAGACTCTTGCACGCATATGTGTGTGAGAAACGCGCTCAGCAAAGTGACGGAGTTCTTCACACTAGAGTTTACGGTACATCAGATGAGCTGATTTGAAATCGTAGATAGATCACTTGACAAGAGCGAAACTCTCAATGCCATTCAGAGTGTTCAGCGAGTAAAAATATATTTATGCTAAACTTATTCTTAGCATCTAACACACACACTGGCGAGTAAAATCTGAGAATGTATTAGCCAATGGCTAATGATAGATATTATTTAACCGCCCAGAGTGACGATTTACTCGCATATGCGAGTGTTTTACTCACATTGTAGAGGGTTGCCCTATTATGTATTTTCCCCCTGAATATTCCCTTTCATGCGGTGTGTAAAGAGCTGTCTGTGAACTTAAACGTTCTGCAAAGTTGAAAGTGCACGATAAATAATTGGCTGTGTCCAAAATCCTACATCCTTAAATCGGGCGCTATATGAAGGGACAGCCATTTGTAGTGGTGTCCGAAACCATAGTGGATGTTATCGAGTGAAATCATTCAATCCCACAATGCACCGCAAAAACGAGTGTGCAGCCGATCTAGGCTGCGTCCGAAACCTGGAAAATGCTGCCTTCGGAGGACACATTATCAAGGTCCGAATCTAATGTTAGCTTCACTTCCTGTCTCCGGCGGAGATGCCTTCACCTGATCGAGTTTTGAGGGCAGCATAGATGTATCCTTCGCTGCCTTTGATATCCCACAATGCTGTGCGTTCCATTCTGTGACAGAAGATGGCGTCCGAAAGTTGCGTTTTCTGTAAATGTACGTTTTTTACTAAAATTTTCCACTTCTGATGTCATAATCGAGAAATTACTACACTGTAAAAAAAAATCAGGTCTCCAATTGAAAATGCTCTAGAGACTGATCACATCTATTTTTTTTAGTTGGCCAAATTGAATTTCTGTGAATTAAATTGCATCAATTCACAAAAATTCAATTTGACCAACTGAAAAATGTAGATGTGAACATTTTCAATTGGAGACCTGACTCTTTTTTTTTTTTACAGTGTTCTGTAGTAATTCAATATTTGTTTAGTTCTCACCAAAGCTTGCGCTATTTTGCTGTAGATCATTAAACTGTTACACTGTCCGAAATCAGTTTCGTAAGGTGCCTTCATGCACAAATGCTGCCTTACAAGTCATTGGCTGAATCCAAAATCGGCCCCTAAACCCTCATGCACTATTCCCTAAATTAGTCGACTAATACTCACTTGAAGGTGTGAATGAAAACAAGTGAAGTCAGACAGCCGTTGGCTGTACACTCATTATTGCGGTGCATTGTGGGATTGAATGAGTGCACTCAATAACGTCCACTATGGTTTCGGACACTCACTACAACTGTCCCCTCAAATAATGACCTATTTGAGTGTATAGGGGGCGATCTCAGATTCAGCATGTGTCTGATAAGTCACTACCTAGGTTTTCGGACGCAGCCATAAACTCAACGGTTAGAGAATACCCATAATGCACTGTATGTAGTTAGGTTAAATAGTTGGATTAAATATTATAGCTGTGAATGAGAGAATACATTAAATATTTTTGGCAAAAGTAAAACTATGAAATATAGAAATATGTTAATTTTACCATCACTCACGTTGTATTAGAAACACCCTCACAGCGCTAACTTTTTTTTGTTGTAATTTGATGCAAAAGTAATAAAATACAAAGTTTTAGCGTTATAAATGTACATATATATTTTTTAAAATTAAAATACAAAAAACGTAGCAGTATTTACGATATTGATGACCGTTAAAACGCGTCATCACAGTCTGTGAAAGGGTCTTGACAGAAGATGGCGCCCACAGCTCAATCAATCATCCGTCCATTTTCCAAACCGCGCTGGTCCAGCAATAATTCACTTTTTAATTGATTAATATGCTGTTTAATTACGGTTAACATCCTAGTTTCCATGGCAGAGTTCAAGATAAATCTTTTCATTACTACAGGAGCAGCAAAGTTGGCTGCTTTCAAAGTTTCAAATAGCTCTAATATTAAACAGCAAGCAGAAACTATGCAAACGTGGCATTCCGGATTCACGTCCTCATTTTCATTCACTCCTTAAGTGGACTATTAGTGATATTATATAGATAATATGAGTCATATAGGGAATATTGAGGGTATGTAGTGGGCGATTTTAAACACAGCTGAAGCGCCTAAACGCTTCGTTTGTAATTCGAATCTCACTGCGTTACAGAAAATACATTTGCATAATGGCCGCCTTTGTACGTCGTCCGCCTGAAGTGCGAACAACTTGACCCGCCCACAATCGCCATTTTACTGACGACTCAGATAAAAAAACACTTGCTTTTGAAAGATGGGTCAGTACCAGTTTATTTGGACCAGCTTTCTCCTCAGAATCACAACCTGTAAGTATGTTTATTATTGATGTTTTTGTTTTCTACCAGGTGTTCAAAATATGTGGTTGACAGCAGCCTAATATTCCTGCTGCCAAATTATGAGATAATATCAAAAATATCTGCTATCCATATGGTATCAATGTCAAAATTGTGGCTAGTGAAAAACGCTGAGT
>NC_137110.1:3128997-3153997 GCF_949357685.1 Gobio gobio | reverse complement strand
CCTATCAGATGAACGTGATCATCTCTGAGCTCAGCCATAACTTCCGCTAAGTGAGGTCAAAATACGAGCCTGGTCATAGATGTATCGATCGTAGATGCTCATTCGGCTGATCCGTGCAAGCGCTAATGAGGCATCTACGTTTACATCTATGACCGCGCTCGTATTTTGACCTCACTCAGCGGAAGTTATGGCGGAACTCAGAGATAATCACATTTGTCTGATAAGAGGTAAAATAATAGCATAAATACTGCTGATGGTTTGTCTAGATCAGACCCTTATTCATCATCTGGGGTCGTTTAAAGCCCTTTGAAGCTGCACTGAAACTGTCATTTGGACCGTTTGGAGTCCATTGAAGTCCATTATATGGAGAAAAACCCTGGAATGTTTTCATCCAAAACCTTCATTTATTTTCGACTGCAGAAAGAAAGACATGGACATCTTGGATGAGATGGGGGTGAGTAAATTATCAGCAAAAGTTTATTTAAAAGTGAACTAATCCTTTAAACCGTTGAGTTTTGCCATTTTCACATCCATTCACTCGATCTCCGGCTAGCACTTTTAGCATAGCTTAGCATAGATCATTGAATCTGATTAGATCCGATTAGCATCTCGCTCACAAAATGACTCAAGAGTTTCAATAATTTTCCTATTTAAAACTTGACTCTTCTGTTGGCCTGTCGCGATAGTCAATAAATAAATTAATTGCACAATAAAAAAAATGTGCTCGATAATTTTTCCGGCCGCAATAATTTCCATTTGCATGCTTAAAGCTACTCTGAAGTTGGCAGTTTGATAAATGCAAGTTAATTCTTCAGCTCAATCTTTGTGTGCTAAAAAGGCACATAAGTTCCTGTAGAGATCGCATTACATATTCTAAATTTTTTGCCAAATAAATGAAGAGAATTTCATGTCTTCTTTCATGCTGTATCAAAATCTCCCCTAGCTTTCCTCAGAGATGGTCCCAATAATGTGCTTAAAGTCAAGTCAAATTCAGTTTGTGCATGATTACATGATATAAAAAAAATTTTTAATACTGTATCTTCAATTGTGGATAATTAAGCTAAATATCATATGATGAAGTACATTTCTGGAGTGTTACAGATTAAAAGAAAAAACAACAACAAGAACCGTACAGAACCGAAAACCGTGCCACCCCTAATATGCACCTAAAACACAATCATCCGTTGCAGTTTTCATCCATTTTATTTATTGTTTTTGGTATTTATTCAAGTGCATTTTTTGTTAACAGACTGAGCGTCCATTGCTTTTATTGTTTTTGGTTGTTTTGTTCATTTATTGTGGATATTTAAAATGTTTTCCATTTTCAGTGTTAAATAGTCTTTAGAAATAAAAGTTTATTGATCTTTGAACATTATTATGCCATTATCATTATTTTAGATGAAAATGGTCTCAGAATGACAATATTATCGTTTATTGCAATAATTTCTTGGCCAATTTATCGTCCAGCAAAATGTGTTATCGTGACAGGCCTACTCTTATGTAGTTACATCGTGTACTAAGACCGACGGAAAATTAAAAGTTGTGATTTTCTAGGCCGATATGGCTATATTTTCAGGCGCTGTGTAATATCATTGCGGCGCTTCACACATGGGACGGCTCAAAGTTTGTGATTATTCCGCAGGAATGAGAGTTTAGTTCCTCGCCATATCGGCCTAGAAAATCACAACTTTTAATTTCCCGTCGGTCTTAGTACACGATGTAACTACAGAAGAGTCAAGTTTTAAATAGGAAAAATATCGAAACTCTTTGGTCATTTTTTGAGCGAGATGCTAACGGTCTAATCAGATTCAATGATCTATGCTAAGCTATGCTAAAAGTGCTACCGCCAGACCCAGAGATCGGCTGAATGGATTCAAAAACGGTCAAACTCAACTGTTCAACTCTATGGGAGTCGTTAAATTAGCATATTTTCAAAAACAATGGCATGTTCCTTTTAAAGGATTAGTTCACTTCAAAATAAACATTTCTTGATCATTTTACTCGCCCCCAACTCAAGTCTTTCTTTCGTCAGTGGAAAAGAAATTACGTTTTTGGAGGAAAACATTCCAGGATTTTTCTGCACATAATGGACTTCAATGGGAACCAATGGCTGAAGGTCCAAATCACTGCAGTTTCAGAGGCTCTGACCAATCCCAGAGGAAAAGAGTAAAACCATCGCCACATTTACAACACAAACACACATTTATACACTTTAACCTCAAATGCTCGACTTCAGTTTGTATGATGTCATCACGTCGGAAAGGTCACATGATGTAGGTGGAAGTGCCGACCCAGCATCTCATGTTCTCCTCCAACTGTAAAATCGTCCGTCATCGTTGTTTTCCCTTTATTTGTGTAAAGGGCGTTTGATCGACAGCATCGTGGGAACATCGACAGCAAAAGTGGGAACAAGTGGCAAAAGTGGGAACTATGTCAGGTTGCTATTTATTGACTATAGCTCAGCCTTTAACACCATAGTTCCCATTAAGCTAACACACAAACTCCTGGATCTAGGCCTGAATTCTTCTCTCTGCCTCTGGATTGAAGATTTCCTCACTGGCAGACCCCAGGCGGTGAGAGTAGGCCAGTTCACCTCCACCTCCATCACCCTGAGTGTTGGAGCTCCACAGGGCTGTGTGCTGAGTCCCCTGCTCTACTCTCTCTACACCCATGACTGTTTGTCCACACACAGCTCCACCTCTATCATCAAGTTTGCTGATGATACTGTTGTCCTGGGTCTCATCTCCAACAACAATGAGACGGCATACTTGGACGAAGTGGAGCAACTGACATCATGGTGCCAGGACAACTGTCTCTCTCTGAATGTTAACAAGACCAAAGAACTGATTGTGGACTTCAGGAAGAGACAGCATCGGTCATACTCCCCTCTCATGATCAGCGGGACACCGGTAGAGAGAGTGAGCAGCTTCAAATACCTGGGTGTGAACATCTCCGAGGATCTGACCTGGACTACACACATCCAGACACAGGTGAAAAAAGCCAGGCAAAGACTGTACCACCTGCGCCAGCTGAGGAAATTCAGGGTTTCACCAGCCATCCTGAAAACTTTCTATCGAGGGGCGATAGAAAGTGTCCTGACTCAGTGCATCACAGCGTGGTACGGGAACAGCACCAGTCAAGACTGCAAAGCCCTGCAAAGAGTGGTGCGCTTATCCGAGCGCATCTCAGGCTCAGCTCTCCCGCCTCTGCAGGACATCTTCACCAAACGCTGCAGAGGTAGAGCTACCAAAATCATCAGAGACATTAATCACCCTGCAAACTCTCACTTCACCCTGCTGCCATCTGGTAAGCGCTTCCGTAGCCTGATGGCAAAGACTGAAAGACTCAGGAGGAGTTTCTTCCCCCAGGCCATCAGACTCCTGAACTCAGTCACGTGACTTCACTTCACCCCGCACACGCATAAACATCCAGTTTAAACATTAACATCCACATACTGCCATTGCACTGCACTTTACGTTCCTATTGTTACTGTGTAACAACCTGTAATAAACCTTGCACATTATACTTCTTCATATATACATATATATATATTTTATGTTAACCACTTATTTTTAAGTCTACAGTTTATCTCACTTATCATATCCACATATTTTTTATATTTTTATTTTATCTTATTTCCAATTTTTATCTTTACTTGATTTATTTATAATCCTACTTATGTTAATACTTTTTATTCTAATTTTATTCTATTTCTATTTTAATTTCTTGTAACTGTTATTTGCACTGTCCATGGAGCGGACCTGTTTACATTTCACTGCCAGTTGTATATTGTGTATATAACTGTGTATGTGACAAATAAAACTCTTGAATCTTGAATCTTGAATCTTGAATTTAGTCTTTGCACGTTCGTCGGCACTTCCACCTGCGTCATGTGACCTTTCCGACGTGATGATGTCACACGCCGTGAAGAAGAACAACACAGAAGTCGAGCATTTGAGGTTAGAGTATATAAATGTGTGTGTGTGTTGTAAATGTCAGAGCCTCTGAAACTGCATTGATTTGGACCTTCAACCGTTGGTTCCCATTGAAGTCCATTATGTGCGGAAAAATCCTGGAATGTTTTCCTCAAAAAACTTTGACTGAAGAAAGAAAGACATGGACATCTTGGATGAGATGGGGGCGAGTAAATCATCAGGAAATGTTCATTTTAAAGTGAACCAGTCCTTTAAAGCATCATGGTAACCACCCAAAACGTGTGTTTTTCACTGAGCCATCATCAGCATCCAAGACGGGCCATGATTGTGTGGTGTCCTCACCTTTGTCTTTATTCAGCCAGCGGATGCAGCGTCCATAACTGTGCGGCTTGAGGAGAAGTTCTCGTAGGAACTGCCACAGGTGGATCGGCTGACCAGAGCAAGACGAATCCGCTTCTGACCACAGCTCTTCACCTTCTGGAGACAACACACACACACACACACACACATGCTCAGCGGGATTTTGCCAAGTAAGACATTTCCATCCTAATCCTATCACCTAAACCTAACCCATAAGTTATCCATAAAACCAGAGGGAAATGATAGGTGAATAACACTTATTGTAAGCCTAACATTGACATAAATTGTCCCTCAAATCTGATTGGTTGATTGGAATGTTGTTCCAGGGACATGTGGTGAAATCGTCAAGCATCTCAATCTTTAAAGGTGCAGTGTGTAGTATTCACGAGGCTCTATTGACAGAAATGCTCACATAACTATGTTTTCAGTGGAGTATAAAGATCGTTATGTTTTTATTACCTTAGAATGTGCCGTTTCTATCTACACACACCCTTATGGTGCGTTCACACCGGACGCGATTCGCGCGAGTGATTTACATGTTAAGTCAATGCAGAGACGCGAAATGGCATTCTGCGGCGCGATTCGCGCGAATGAGGAGGCGAGATTCGCGCGATTCGCGCGATTGAGGCGGCGCGAAGGACGCGAATTGAGCGTTTTGAACGCGCGATTCGCGCGAAACGCTCAAGTTGAAAAATCTGAACTTTGGCGGATATTTCGCCCCGCGTTAACCAATCAGGAGCTTGCTCTAGTATTGACAACAATGAGGAGAAAATCTGTATATTAATATCTGGTTCAGACAATATGATTATCACTGTGATAACATTAAATGACATGAAACACAACCCAGTCTCTTTTTGTTAAATGCAAGTTTATGTATGACCAAGAATACAAAAGGATAAGTAATGTATAACAAGCTATACATGAAATAAAACAAACAATGCAGTCAAACATTCAAAGTCAGTGCTAGTAGGCTAACGTTACAACTGCAACGCACAGTTATAGCCTAAAAATATAAAGTAATGAAACTTATCTTTGCCCTCAGCCTAAACGATTTGCCAGGGAACAAATTATAGATCCATGAGACCAAAGATCGGCCGTTACAAGACGAATTATAGCTCGAGACACACCACAGAGACATCAGAGCCAGCGGTAGACGGCAGAAGGACTGGCCGAGGAAAGGTTGCCCTCGCCGGCTTTCACGTGCGCTGAGCGCGCTGTCCGCTGGAGCTCACAGCTCCGACAACGGCAGATAAAATGTTCAAATAGGCACTGTTTATGTAAATAAACCACAGATTTGAGCTTTAAACAACTACATTATCGACTGAAAAAGTCTTAAAACTACGTTTTGTCACACATTAACAGTAGATATGAACAAAAAAAAAGACATGTAAACACAGTCCATGTCAGCCATTTCTCAACTAGACGAGCTGCTGGCGGAAGCCCCGCCCATGACGCGAATTCGCATCTGTTGTGCAGTGAATGTCACGCGCGATTCGCGCGAATTTCACGCGCGATTCGCGCAAGTAAACTCAAAATGTACACGCGTCCACCTTCGCGCGATTAGCGCGAATTATTCGCGCGAATCACGTCCGGTGTGAACGCCACATTACAGTGAAGCCGCCATTTTGTGCCGCCATGTTTCTACAGTAGCCCTAAAGGGACAAACTTCTCTGCAGAGCGCTAGCTACTCTCTGCTCTCTCACACGACGACATCTTTGTCCTGTGTGGGCCACCGTAGTAGCTTCTCAATGTGCTTTGAAAGGGAGGGGTGAGCAGGTGCAATTCACAACCTCAACTCTAGATGCCGCTAAAACTTACACACTGCACCTTTAACCACTTAAAGTCCGCGGACCCTGTACTAAATGACTCTGGTACCATTTCCGCCTGGATTTGGCCGAACCAAATTGAAAAGCTTCACATACACACATACGGTCTAAGTTTAACATTTTGGTGTCGTTTTACAGGAAACCCTTTGAAGTTTCATAAAACACCGCTAAAAGTGATAAATATGTAAGTATATGTTGTCTGAGCTGTATGAACGGCCCAAACTGTCTGCAGGGTGCTAGAGCACACAGGGCCTGAGTTACACACTTTCAAAACTGAATTTATATATATATTAAAAAAATGGAGTCTCTTTTCTGGGGGGGTTATTACAGCTTAGACAACCTATACTTACATGTTTATCACTTTTAGCAGTGTTTTATGAAACTTCAAAGGGTTTCCTGTAAAACGACACCAAATTGTTAAACTTAGACCGTATGTGTGTATGTGAAGCTTTTCAATTTGGGTCGGCCAAATCCAGGCGGAAATCCCAAAAATGGTCCCAAGAGGTTAGAAAAAGCTATCCGTTTAATAAAAATACATCCATACTGTATCTAAACTCAAAAAGTAGTGAAACTCTCTGACACGAGCATGTTTTGTCATTCATTTCACATCCCTCCATTGATTATTATAAAAATACAAAAACACAATTCAAGTATTCAGGTACAGTCGGTTATGTGATGCTTAAATGCTCAATTAATGCATTACAATTTAACTCATTCGATTTTATTTGACTAAAACTAGAAACAATCAGGTGACTAAAATATGACTAAACTGACAAAATGAACACTGGTTTTAGTAAACAATATCGTAAGCATCAGTACCTCGATATTGCTAGTGTATTTGTAAAAGTAGTGTGATAAAAATTTAAATAAAAGTCTGTATTGAAAAAGATAACCTCTTTAATTGATCTGATCTGGAGGTTAATCATGACAATGGCATCTCTTTGCCTTTTCTGGTCTGTGGTGGTAGATTTGAACGTTAATACCGTGGTATTTGTCTGTATTATAGTAATGTCTGTTACTGATATGAGTGTGTGACGTACCTCTCATCCTGGTCTCTCCACCCGAACATCTTTCCTTCATCCAGGCAGCTGACAAACAAACAAACAAACCAGAAATACACCATGAACACACACATGCAATTTATGGATTTAAAATACAGTTTCAGACGTGTAATATCAATATGAATATAAGCAAGTGAAATGGAAAGAAACTCATACAGCTGCTACAAGTTATGATTAATAGTCGTTTTTCACTATGAGTCACCTGTAAACATGTTATATTAATAAACTATGTTCATTGTTTTGACAGTATTTCTTAACTTAAAGAAATGGGTCTTAAAATGCATTCTACATATAAGCGAATAAATGGGTTTTATTAAAAAATATTAACATTATTATTAATAATATTTTAATTGTTCTTTATTTTAGTTTGTTTTTTGTAATTTTATTATGTACTGTATCTCAGTTGCCAAGTTTCTCATCTAATATTTTCTATTTTATTTTAGCCTTAGGTAACACTTTATTTTACTGACGTAGTTACACATTACCACATGTACTTACTATAGGATTAGTTGCATGTAATTATGCACAATTTACTGTTTTTACTATGGTAAGTACATGTAACGTGTAACAAAGACGCTGTAAAATAACGTTGGGTAAAACTTTATTTGGTAACACTTCATTTTAGTGTCATTGTTACATGTTACATGCAGTTGTAATAGCTATATATTATCCATAATTACATGCAACCATCATCTTAAAATAAAAGGTTACACTTTATTTTAAGGTGTCATTGTTACAGTGTAATTATATATTTAAGTACAGAGTAATATTAAGTAACTACATGTACTTACTATAGTGTTATGGTTTGGTCTAATTTACTGTTATTACTATAGTTAGTACATGTAACATGTAAAAAGGGCACTGTAAAATAAAGTAACATAAAAAATTTCAGTTTTACTTAACACTAACAACACTGAGTAACACTTTATTTTAGAATTATATATGTTACATGTACTTAGTAACCCCTACTGCACTTAATATTACTCAGTACTTAACAGTAAATTATGCATAATTACAAGTAACTTACCCTCAACCAAACCCTAACCCTGTAGTAAGTGCATGTTGTTAATTAATATTACTCAATACTTAAATATATAATTACACTGTAACAGTGACACCTTAAAATTGTAGGTAACACTTTATTTTACAGTGTCTTTGTTACATGTTTACTATAGTAATGACTATAAATTGTGCATAATTACATGCAAATAACCCTATAGTAAGTACATGAAGTTAAAAATATTGAGTAAGAAAAATGTAACTCCGTCATCTTAAAATATAGGGTTATACTTTATTTTAAAGTGTTTTAAGGTTTGTTACAGTGTAATTATTCATTTCAGTTCTGAGTAATATTAAGTTACTACATGTAATTACTATAGGGTTAGGGTTAGTTGCATGTAAATATGCATAATTAACTGTTATTACTATAGTAAGTACATGTAACATATATAACAAGGGCACTGTAAAATAAAGTGTTACCCAGCTTTATTTTAATTCACTTAAAAATGTCAGTTTTACTAAACAATAACAACACTGAGTAACTCTTTATTTTAGAGTTATATATGTTACATGCACTTACTATAGTAACCCCTACTGCACTTAATATTACTCAGTACTTAACAGTAAATTATGCATAATTACAAGTAACTTAACCAAACCCTAACCCTGTAGTAAGTGCATGTTGTTAATTAATATTACTCCATACTTAAATATATAATTACACTGTAACAGTGACACCTTAAAATTGTAGGTAACACTTTATTTTAAAGTGACTTTGTTACACGTTACATGTTTACTATAGTAAGGACTATAAATTGTGCATAATTACATGTAACTAACCCTATAGTAAGTACATGTAGTACATTGATATTGAGTAAGTACAATGTAACTCTGTCATCTTAAAGTAAAGGGTTACACTTTATTTTAAATAGTATTAAGGTTTGTTACAGTGTAATTATTCATTTCAGTACTGAGTAATATTCAGTAACTACATGTACTTACTGTACGGTTAGGATTAGGTTTTGGGGTTACACTTTATTTTAGAGCGTCTTTGTTACATATGTTACATGTACTTACAATAACAGTAAATTCTTTAAAAAAAATCTCTATAGTAAGTTCATGTAGTTAATTAATATTAAGTACAATGTAACTACAATGTAACAAAGTACAATGTAACTCCGTCATCTTAAAATAAAAGTGTAACCCTTTATTTTAAGGTGTCTTTGTTACAGTGTAATTATATATTTAAATACTGAGTAATAATAATTTACTACAGGTACTTACTATAGGGTTAGGGTTTGGTTGAGGGTTAGTTGCATGTAATTATGCATAATTTACTGTTATTATGTATTATTACTATAGTAAGTACATGTAACATATATAACAAGGGCACTGTAAAATAAAGTGTTACCCAGCTTTATTTTAATTAACATAAAAAATGTCGGTTTTACTAAGCAATAACAACACTGAGTAACTCTTTATTTTAGAGTTATATATGTTACATGCTCTACTGCACTTAATATTACTCAGTACTTAACGGTAATTTATGCATAATTAAAAGTAACTTACCCTAATCCTACCCTAACGCTTTAGTAAGTGCATGTTGTTAATTAATATTATTCAGTGCTTAAATATATAATTACACTGTAACAATGAGACCTTAAAATTGTAGGTAACACTTTATTTTACAGTGTCTTTGTTACACGTTACATGTTTACTATAGTAATGACTATAAATTGTGAATAATTACATGCAACTAACCCTATAGTAAGTACATGTAGTTAATAATACTGAGTAAGAACAATGTAACTCCATCATCTTAAAATATAGGTTAACACTACATTTTAAAGTGTTTTAAGGTTTGTTACAGTGTAATTATACATTTCAGAACTGAGTAATATTAAGTAACTATATGAACTTACTATAGGATTAGGTTTAGGATTTGGGGTTACACTTTATTTTACAGTGTTTTTGTTACATATGTTACAGTACTTACAATAACAGTAAATTCAACAAAAAAAACTATAGTAAGTACATGTAGTACATTAACATTGAGTAACTACAATGTAACTCCGTCATCTTAAAATAAAAGTGTAACCCTTTATCTTAAGGTGTCTTTGTTACAGTGTAATTATATATTTAAATACTGAGTAATAATAATTTACTACATGTACTTACTATAGGGTTAGGGTTAGTTGCATGTAATTATGCATAATTTACTGTTATTACTATAGTAAGTACATGTAACATAGGGCACTGTATAATAAAGTGTTACCCAGCTTTATTTTAATTAACTTAAAAAATGTCAGTTTTACTAAACAATAACAACACTGAGTAACTCTTTATTTTAGAGTTATATATGTTACATGCACTACTATAGTAACCCCTACTTCATTTAATATTACTCAGTACTTAACAGTAAATTATGCATAATTACAAGTAACTTAACCAAACCCTAATCCTGTAGTAAGTGCATGTTGTTAATGAATATTACTCAATACTTAAATATATAATTACACTGTAACAGTGACACCTTAAAATTGTAGGTAACACTTTATTTTAAAGTGACTTTGTTACATGTTTACTATAGTAATGACTATAAATTGCATGCAACTAACCCTATAGTAAGTACATGTTGTTAATTCATAGTACTCAGTACTTAAGTGTATAATAACACTGTAACACCTTAAAATAAAGAGTAACCAAATTGTATTGTAATTAGGGCTGTCAAAAGATTAATCGTGATTAATCGCATCCAAAATAAAAGTTTGTGTTTACATAATATATGTGTGTGTACTCTGTTAATTATTATTTATATATAAATACACACACATTCATGTATATATTTAAGAAATATTTGCATGTATATACTGAATATATAAATTTATATAATCTATAATATATATATAAATATAAATGTTTTATATGTAAAAATAACATTTTTTTCTTAAATATATACATGCTTGTGTGTGTATTTATATATAAATAATAATTAACAGAGTACACACACATATATTATGTAAACACAAACTTTTATTTTGGATGCGATTAATCGCGATTAATCGATTGACAGCCCTATTTTATTTATAAAACATTTATATTTATATATATTATAGATTATATAAATGTATATACATGCAAATATTTCTTAAATATATACATGAATGTGTGTGTATTTATATATAAATAATAATTAACAGAGTACACACACATATATTATGTAAACACAAACTTTTATTTTGGATGCGATTAATCGCGATTAATCTTTTGACAGCCCTATTTTATATATAAAACATTTATATATATTATAGATTATATAAATGTATATACATGCAAATATTTATTAAATATATACATGAATGTGTGTGTATTTATATATAAATAATAATTAACAGAGTACACACACATATATTATGTAAACACAAACTTTTATTTTGGATGCGATTAATCGCGATTAATCGATTGACAGCCTTAATTGTAATACAATGTTATGATATAGGAATGTTTGCATTCTGATTTTTGAATCAGTTCAGCGTTGACTTGTACAGAATATCTCACCTGATTTCCAGATATCCAGATGTGCGTGTAGTGTTTCACTGCACTGTGGAGATCGCTGCCGGAAATCTTCCTCGCTCATGGAGCACAAGTCTTTCCCATCCAGGTCCTGGAAGGCCTTTCCCACCTGCGGAAGCCGGTAGAGATGCTCCGTCCACAACAGCCACTTCTGAACGTTCCCACAATTCCACTCCATGGGGTCTGAAAGATCGGATCAGATAAATCACTCATCCGGATCGGTCCAACCACCTCTGGCAAAAGCACACGGCTGTTTGGACAGACTCCAGAACGTCTTAAAGAGAGTTAGTGAAGGAAAACGCCATTCAGGAGAGCAAACACTGGGTGTTTACGCAAGGTGGTGTGACTTTATGAAGGCGCAAAATTTAGCATGAAACACAAATTGCATTGTTCATAAAACAAGGGACACGCCGCTGACAATTAACGCTATTTTTCGAGATGCATCGCTATTTAAAAACCCGACGCGCGAATGTTTGCTTTCTCATCATCGTTATACGGGAGGGGCTGGAGTGTACTTAAGGAAAGCTCTCGGCACATTAGTGAAACTCCGGAGGATTAGGCAGATCCTGGTGGAGATACGAGAAGGCTGCCTTCAGGGCTGGTTCAGTCAAAGGCCCTTTCTAACAGTTTCATGATGACTGTTTGCATGACTCAATCATAACCCAGAGCCGCCTGTCACTCACTCTGACCATGGCTGATGAATGGGGAGATGCTCATTTGAATAAATGTCATGGCATGATTTGTTTTATTGCCACGCCTGAGATGCGTCATAGCTAGATTATTAATTTCATTGTTTGTTAGATTTGGCTTTTTGATCGTAATTTATTAATAGGTTAACTATATAGTATATAACTAATGCTGGGTTAAAAACAACCCGAGTTGGGTTGAAAATGGACAAAATCAGTGAATGGGTTTAATGTTTTTAACCCAACAATTTTTTGAAGTGTATAAGTACACTCTAAAAAAAAAAAGGTTCTATATTGCACCAAAAATTGTTCTTGGCTCGTAATCATAGGGGAACCTTTTTTAGTGCTATATAGCACCAATTTTGGTGCTTCAGTGGTTCTTCAGAGGTTCTTCAGAGGTTCTTCACTGGTTCTTTGACTAAGGTGCTATATAGCACTAAAAAAGGTTCCCCTATGATTACGAGCCTTTTTTTTTAGAGTGTATATATATAATTAAATAGATCTTAATTTAATCTAAATTCACACCTGTTTCAACGGTAAACCAGTGTAAATGTGTGTGTCGACACATGCTACTCTCGCCTAAACAGCTTTAAGATAAGGCATATTTAACATAAACATTAAACACATTAAATACATTGAGTGAACGTTTTGAAAGCAAGACATTTTGTACACATTTTACAATTTTGCACCAGTAAAGATCAATATATTTTTTTATTGAATTCTTTATATTTTATTTAAAACGTTTTAACCATTAAATACTATAGATATTTTTCTGTCAAAAATACAAATTATAAAAAAATGTGTTTTATATTTAAACAAACTTTCTATTTTTCTTTATATATATATATAAATAAACTAAATAACTATAATAATAACTTAATAACTATAAGAATTAATATTTAAATTCTATAATTTTTTTAATGACTATAAGAATTAATATTTAAATTCTATATATATTTTTAATGACTATAAGAATTAATATTTAAATTCTATATTTTTTAGGGCTGTCAAAAGACTAATCGCGATTAATCGCATCCAAAATAAAAGTTTGTGTTTACATAATATATGTGTGTGTACTCTGTTAATTATTATTTATATATAAATACACACACATTCATGTATATTTTTAAGAAATATTTGCATGTATATACTGTATATACATTTATATAATCTCTAATATCTGTAAATATAAATGTTTTATATATAAAAATAATATTTTTTTCTTAAATGTATACATGCTTGTGTGTGTATTTATATATAAATAATAATTAACAGAGTACACACACATATATTATGTAAACACAAACTTTTATTTTGGATGCGATTAATCTTTTGACAGCCCTAATATTTTTTAATGACTATAATAATTAATATTTAAATTATATATATCTTTTTTTAATAACTATAATATTTAAAATATATAAATATTTTTTAATGACTATAATAATTAATATTGAAATGATATATATATATTTTTTTAATGGCTAAAATAATTAATATTTAAATTATATATAGTTTTAATAACTATAATAATTAATATTGAAATTATATATTTTTTTAATAACTATAATTCATATTTAAATTATACATTTGTTTAATGACTATAATAATAAATATTTAAATTATATATATATATATTATAACTAAGAATGAATATTTAAATGATATATACATACATATATATATATATATATATATATATATAATTTTTTTTTTTTTTTTTTTTAATAACTATAAGAATGAATATTTAAATTATATATATATTTATATAAACACTTCATTAAAAATGTATATTAATGTTATTTACTTATTTAAAATATTTTAATTAATAAATGTTTAATGACGTGTATATATGTATATATATAATATGCATATATTTATTTTTTTTGTTTTGAGTTAATAAAAAATACATTTTAATATTTAAACAAAATTCCGATTTTCTTTTAAAAATAAATGTATTTTTTAATGAATATAAGAACTAATGTTTTAATATTTAAATTATATACATTATATATATATATATATATATATATATATATATATATATATATATATATATATATATATATATATATATATATATATTATAAAATGTTATAATTAACATTAATTTCAATTATTTAATATTTAATTAATTCTTAATTGTATTACTTTTTAAATAATGTATCTATGTTTATTATATATTTAATTAATAAAATAGTATAATATAAAAATATACACGTCCTTTCCGAATGGTTCTGCAGCTTCATCAACCAACATAATAGTCAGTGTAATCTCACCTGGCGTGATGTTGAGAAGTTTACAAGCGGTTTCGATGTCCTTCAGAACCTCTCCCACCACCAGACTCTGCACCTGCTCTAGAGATCTCTCCTCCACCTGCTCCTCCAGGGTGGGAGACAGCGGCGAAGCTCCCAGCCCAGGGCTGTCGATCACAGGGCACTGCTCCGGCTCCGGCTCCAGTCTGGACCCGCCGGCCGAGGGCCCGTCCGAAACCCGCACCAGCCAGGCGGCGTCCTCGGTGAACAGCATATCGAAGCAGGACAGGTAGAGTCCCCGGTCCGAGCCCGGTTTGAGGTCCACCATCTCTGACGTCTGCACATCTTCTCTCTTGAGAAGGGCCAGCGAGCTCTCAGTGAAGCCTGTGGCGCTGTCTGTCTGGATTCGGACCGGACTGGCCATCGTCTCCTGCAGAAGAACCAGAAGAGACTTTATCCCCCTGACTATATAAGAGCTGCTGGTTCATAGCCAACCACAGAAAACACTGAGCCGCGGTGATGCTGGTTCTGTTTTTAAGGGCTTCGGGACGAATGGGAATGCATGCGGGGAGCAAACTGGATTTGACTGAGTCTGTTACTCATGGGTCACTGGGACCGAATGACGGGTGACACTGAAGCAGAGCAGCGGTTTGGAGGACCGCTTTCAAGGTGCCGTCCCCACTCTCCTGTCTCCTGTGTCAGCATGAGATTTTAATCAAATCACAAAGAGGGAAAGATGCTTCAAATGTGGGATGACAGGAGAGGCGGGTTGGAGCTGATGTCTATCTCCAGTAGCCGGGAGGTAAAGATATGGAGGTGGGAAGATTGCTGGAGGGAAAGCGGCGGCTCGGATTGCAAGTTCACTGGAAGACAATCAAAAATTATAGCCTTCGAGAACCGTCTTTTTAAACTGCTGGTTAACAAGCAAACATTTCCTCAAAGAGCAAGAGTCAGTGTGTGACTCTTAATAAACTGATATATATATGTTGACTGGTTAACAAAAATCATCTCGGTAATTGAAATAAAGCTATATATATATATATATATAAAATTAAAAGTTAAATATTAATTATTATATTAACCAAAACAATAAAGAAATATATGCTGTTTTAAAAGAGTTTAAATATTAATTTACAATAATTTTATTTAACTATTTTATCTCAGTAGTTGAAATAAAGCTCTAAATTATATATATATTGAAATAGATTTTTTTATTAATAAAAAATAAAATATTTAATATTAATATTTGACTTTTAATTTACATGTACACTCACCTAAAGGATTATTAGGAACACCACACTAATATTGTGTTTGACCCCCTTTCACCTTCAGAACTGCCTTAATTTTGCATCTTGCAGCTGATGGAGATTTGTGGGATGCACATCCAGGGCACGAAGCTCCCGTTCCACCACATCCCAAAGATGCTCTATTGGGTTGAGATCTGGTGACTGTGGGGGCCATTTTAGTCCAGTGAACTCATTGTCATGTTCAAGAAACCAGTTTGAAATGATTGGAGCTTTGTGACGGTGCATTATCCTGCTGGAAGTAGCCATCAGAGGATGGGGACATGGTGCTCATAAAGGGATGGACATGGTCAGAAACAATGCTCAGGTAGGCCGTGGCATTTAAACCATGCCCAATTGGCACTAAGGGGCCTAAAGTGTGCCAAGAAAACATCCCCCACACCATTACACCACCACCACCAGCCTGCACAGTGGTAACAAGGCATGATGGATCCATGTTCTCATTCTGTTTACGCCAAATTCTGACTCTACCATCTGAATGTCTCAACAGAAATCCAGACTCATCAGACCAGGCAACATTTTTCCAGTCTTTAACTGTCCAATTTTGGTGAGCTTGTGCAAATTGTCGCCTCTTTTTCCTCTTTGTAGTGGAGATGAGTGGTACCCGGTGGGGTCTTCTGCTGTTGTAGCCCATCCGCCTCAAGGTTGTGTGTGTTGTGGCTTCACAAATGCTTTGCTGCAGACCTCGGTTGTAACGAGTGGTTATTTCAGTCAAAGTTGCTCTTCTATCAGCTTGAATCAGTCGGCCCATTCTCCTCTGACCTCTAGCATCGACAAGGCATTTTCTCCCACAGGACTGCCGCATACTGGATGCTTTTCCCTTTTCACACCATTCTTTGTAAACCCTAGAAATGGTTGTGCGTGAAAATCCCAGTAACTGAGCAGATTGTGAAATACTCAGACCGGCCCGTCTGGCACCAACAACCATGCCACGCTCAAAATTGCTTAAATCTCCTTTCTTTCCCATTCCGACATTCAGTTTGGAGTTCAGGAGATTGTCTTGACCAGGACCACACCCCTAAATGCATTGAAGCAACTGCCATGTGATTGGTTGATTAGATAATTGCATTAATGAGAAATTGAACAGGTGTTCCTAATAATCCTTTAGGTGAGTGTATGTAAACCAGTTGACTAGTTAAATAAAACTATTGAAAATCATCTCAGTAATTGAAATAAAGTTAAAATAAAATATAAATAATAAATGCAAAACTTAACCTTATTTCAGTCGCATAATTTCTTTAAGCTTAAGATTAAGTATAAAGTTGCAAAAAATAAAACTGGAATTAATAAAATAAATTAAAGCTAAATAGAAATGTTAAAAAAACTAATAAAAATGGCAAATAAAATAAATAAATGACTAAAACTTAAACTGAAAATATATAATAACACTATGAACAACATTTGTACATTTCCCGTTGCAAACATGAGAGATGCTTGTTCTTAACACACTGACCTCTGCTCAGATATTAGAGTTGTTCTGTGCATAAAGGCTGTGTAACATTAAAATCTGCCCGAGGCGTTTAGGAAACTAAACTCCCAGGAATGCAGAAACAGGTGTAAAATCTTCCCTGTGACAGAAAGAAGGAACATCATGAATCATGCTGTCAGGACCTCCACCTTACATGAAGAACATCGCTGGTGCTGTCCGGAGAACACACAGCGCCTGATTTAATGAGCGGGTCACGTGAGTACAGCTGTAAAAGCAGAAACTGTTAAACTCATGCTTTAGGAGGATGTTCAAGAATGCATTAGACTTTGCAACTACAACCCCAAATCAGAAAAAGTTGGGACAGTTTGGAAAACGCAAAAAAAAAGAAGTGATTTCTAAATTTACTTTGACTTGTTTTTCATTGCAGAAAATATGAACACTAAATATTTCATGTTTTGTCTGGTCAACTTCATGTCATTTGTAAATATGCATCCTTTCCTGTCATTCAGACCTGCAACACATTTCAAAAAAAGTTGGGACAGTAAAGCATTTACCACTTTGTAATGTTGCCATTCCTTTTCACAACACTTAAAAGACGTTTAGGGACTGAAGACAGCAAGTGATGAAGTGTTTCAGGTGTAATTTTGTCCCATTCTTCCTGCAAACAAGTCTTAAGGTGGGCAACAGTACAGGGTCTTCCACACAGATCGGGACTGCAGGCAGGCCAGTCAAGTACCCGAACCCTCTTCCTCCGCAGCCAGGACTTTGTAATGTGTGCAGAATGTGGTTTTGCATTGTCTTGTTGAAATATGCATGGACGTCCCTGGAAAAGATATCTTCTTGAAGGCAGCATATTATGCTCCAAAATCTCTATGTACTTTTCAGCATTAATGGTGCCTTCACAGAAGTGCAAGTTACCTTTGCCAAGGGCACTGACACAACCCCATACCATGACAGACCCTGGCTTCTGGACGTGTTGCTGGTAACAGTCTGGATGATCCTTTTCTTCTTTGGTCTGGAGCACACGGCGTCCATTCCTCCCAAAAAATACCTGAAATACTGCTTCATCTGACCACAGTACCCGTTTCCACTGTGTGACGGTCCATCCCAGATGCCTCGAGCCCAGAGAAGTCGACGGCGCTTCTGGACACTGTTAACATAGGGCTTCCTTTTGGCACAGTACAGTTTTAACTGGCATTTGTGGATGTAACTACGTATTGTGGTACTTGACAAAGGTTTGCCAAAGTAGTCCTGAGCCCATGTGGGGATATCGCTTCTAGATGAATGACGATTCTTGATGCAGTGCCGCCTGAGGGATCGGAGATCACGGTTGTTCAGCTTAGGCTTGGCCTTGTCCTTTACGCACTGAAATTCCTCCAGATTCCTTGAATCTTTTAATTATGTTATGCACTGTTGAATGTGAAATATCCAAATCTCTTCCTATCTTTCTTTGAGGAACATTGTTTTTAAACATTTCAATAATTTTCTCACGTATTTGTTGGCAAACTGGCGATCCTCGGCCCATCTTTGCTCCTAAAGGATTAGACCTTTCTTGATGCTGCTTTTGTACCAAATCATAATTACAATCACCTGTTGACATCACCTGTTTCAAATCACATCATTATTTAACCATTTTACCTCATTACTAGCCCTAAATTGCCCCTGTCCCAACCTTTTTTGAAATGTGTTGCAGGTCTGAATGACAGGAAAGGATGCATATTTACAAATGACATGAAGTTGACCAGACAAAACATGAAATATTTAGTGTTCATATTGTCTGTAATGAAATACAAGTCAAAGTAAATTTAGAAATCACATCTTTTTTTCTTTTTCTTTTTTGCGTTTTCCATACTGTCCCAACTTTTTCTGATTTGGGGTTGTAGATGTCAACTAGCAGTCATTCGAGTTTTAGTAGACTGTGCTGTCGCCTGTGGAGAAATTAACGTTTTTTAATGTTGTTTATGTGTCTATGTGGTGTTTTTAATATGCTTTCAGACAAACCATGTGCAAATTCATAAGTCAACACAATTGTTGAGTATTTTCTCCTTAAAACTGAACCAAATACTGTCCCAAAAACACGGTTTGAAATCGCCAGTGTTTCACATCACGAACTACCTTGTAACCAATCACGTCAGCGAGTGCTTTAGCATATCATTAGCTATGACTGCTGTGGGCGGGGCTATGATGTGTATTATGATGTATTATGATGAACTATATGCGTTTATCCACTGGTAAAGAGCGATACTACAGTAAAGTTGAGCAAGTGAAGCTAGGGCTCATTTGCATATTCATGAGTCTGCGCATACTAAATGAGGCAAGTTACATTGAAGCTATTTTAAGGCTTGAAAACATTTCAGGCAAAAACGTTTTGGTGATCAAAGATGAGTTTTAAGGGATAAAATTATTGACTTCACGGGGACTTCTGAAAGAGTGCTGGATCTCCGGATCAAAACACAGGAGAAGAAGACGCAGAAACAAGCGATATCATCTGTCAAATAATGCGAGTGGCAACAAATGTTGCTTTTTTATTCAAATGTTGATGAAAAACAATGCATGGTTACACTTTATTTTACAGTGCCCTTGTTATATATGTTGCATGTACTTACCATAGTAATAACAGTTAATTATGCATAAAAACATGCAACTATTTTCCCTTTGGATGATGCCAATTCAGATCCAGTCCATTTCCCCTTTTCCCCACACAAACAGATCTTCCAGCAACCCACATTTCTGATTTCTGTGTTGGATTATATGTGTTTTATATTGATTGCCATAAATGCTTCATATAGAGATCCTGTGAGGGTATTTGTATCATAAGTAAATATTCGCCCATAATCGTTTGATTTAAAGTGCACAGCACAGATGGAGAATAAGACGCATTTGTAGGTAATCAGTGGTCATTAGGGCGTGTGTTCAGGACATTCCCCGTCTGCCACATGTTCTCGGACGGCCTCCGTTTGTTTGGACACACCATTTGCCCGTCATTCATAAAACCGTGAGATTGCTCCACACCCAGCAATAGCTGAGGAAATCAGGAAACAATCCGGATTATAGTGGCTCTAACCTTTTATTGTGTCTCTGTGTTGAATTTGCCCTCTTTTCTTTGAGTGAAATTAGCATTTTCACAATTTAAAGCTTGTCCCATTATATAAATAAACCCTTAAAATCATGGAAATTATTATTTGCATTTCATTTTTATTAAATGTTTTTGGGTAACACTTTACAGTAAGGTATAGCACTGACTAACAATTAATAATGAGCAAAATGTTACAGTATTTATTCATTTTGTGTTCATGTTAATTAATAAAAAGTGTAGATATTAATATCAGTACAACAGATACAACTTTTGATTTTAAAGGTCCCATGGCATGGCATTTTTCTATTATTTTATAATGTTTCCTGAGCTGTACTTATATTGTTAGTATGACTTTTACATCATAAAATGTCATAATTTAGAAATAAAAGGCATTTTTTCTATACTGCTGTTTGCCCTGTGGCTGAATGCCCTGCTTCAAGAGGCGTGTCTGCTGTGAGACTTCAGGAAAAACACCCACTGTTGTGATTGGCTGACATCTTTGCATTTTATATGAGCGGAGGGGGCGTGGTTTATCGAGGCACGAGCAGGCACGAGTCTGCCAGGGAGACGGATGGACCTGAGTTCACTTCTCATCAGTTCTCAGCATGTCTGAACTGTTTTAGTTACAGCATATACTTTAGGTTATTAGTCTATTTCTAGTCGGAGGGACTGTCACTCATGTCAGAAAGTTAGTAACTTTAGTAAATTATGGATCAGCGCTGACTGGAGACGCGAACCGTTTAGAACGATTCAGTCCGATTTGGTGAACTGATTCGGTTCACTAAAAAGAACTGGTTCAAAAGAAAGATCGTTCGCGAACCGGACATCACTAATGTATCAGAGACTGAGCTCAGCGATTGCTAACAAAGTTATTTATAGTAACTACTGAGTTATGAGAGCGCTGTCAGTCAGCGCGAGTTTATTGTGTTTGTATCTGAGAGTTCTGAATAAACAGTCACACCGAGTCCGTCTCTTCATCATTATTCTACCAACTTTGTAACACATGCAAAGTACCATTACAGCTGTCGAGATGAACGAGTTAAAAGTAAGTGTTGATAATAGCATTATTTTTAAAATAAAATAAAAGCGTCAGTGACGCGCGTTGAGTACACAGCGCAAACAAAGACACAACAGCAGTAATCGGATGTAATCCAGTTTATTGTGGGGCTAGGCTGGCTAGCCCGGATATGCTCAAGCTTACCCCCCTTCTGCTTAATCTCACGCCGCGTTTGGTGCCTCCGCTGTGGGCCAGATGCAGTACTGGGGGTCGGGGATGTTGAAGGCCGAGCTTCGGCGTGTGTGAGGTTTATCTCTGCTGATGTTAAGCAGAAACTCCCGACTGTATGCACATTTTAGAACCGATAGACGCGACGAGGACGTACAAAAACACTGACTCACAAGATATAAAACACGAAAACACCGTTCTGTCTGGAGAGAGAGAAGCCGCATTGTGTGCACGAATAATAAATAATTAGCTACACATCAGAAATCACTGATCACAGATCAGAAGGAACTGAAAAAAGACTTCTGTTTTCATTTGTACATCCAAACACTGAGAAACTGCCAGCGTTCACTCGTTCACAAGCAATGATGCAATGATCTCTCGACGAGCGTTTGCATGGGCGTGCCAGATTCTCTGGGCGGAGGAAAGGGAGGAAACCGTGCCTGCTTGGACGTCAAACCAGGAGACTTCAGGATTGGCTCGTCTGGCCTGTCATTTTCTCAAAGGCAGAGAGAGACAGCCAGAACTCGGTTTTACACCAATCAACATTTCTATCCACTTGGGGACAATATTCAGGCTAGGGGAACTCATATTAATGTTGAAAAACCTCATAAAATGAAAATTTCATGCCATGGGACCTTTAATAATGTAGTAAATGTTGAAATTAGCATTAACTACGATTAAGAAGTGCTGAAGAAATTATTTTTCATTGTAAGTTCACTTTGTAGTGAATTATATTAACAAATAGAACCTTGTCACCAATTGTTATGATTATTTATTTCATATTTATATCTGTTATTTGATGGCTGCTCGTCGTCAGTGAGGAACCCGGTGTGTGTGCGCTGATACCAATCTCTCATTTGAAAGACACGTTTTTAGCATCTGTAAAACCACATTCTTCCATCTTAAAAATATATCTCAGTTACGGCACATGCTCTCAATGCAGAAAGCAGAACAGTTAGTTCATGACCTAAAGGCTAGATTACTGCACTCTAAGAAATGCTGGGTTAAAAACAACCCAAGTTGGGTTGAAAATGGACAAACCCACCGATTGTGTTGTTTTAACCCAGAGAATGGGTTTTAACCCAGAGATTGGGTTGTTTTAACCCAGAGATTGGGCCAGCGATTGGGTTGTTTTAACCCAGAGGTTGGGTTGTTTTAACCCAGATATTAGGTTGTTTTAACCCAGAGATTGGGTTGTTTAAACCCAGAGATTGGGCCAGCGATTGGGTTGTTTTAACCCAGAGATTGGGTTGTTTTAACCCAGATATTAGGTTGTTTTAACCCAGAGATTGGGTTGTTTTAACCCAGAGATTGGGCCAGCGATTGGGTTGTTTTAACCCAGATATTAGGTTGTTTTAACCCAGAGATTGGGTTGTTTTAACCCAGAGATTGGGCCAGCGATTGGGTTGTTTTAACCCAGAGATTGGGTTGTTTTAACCCAGATATTAGGTTGTTTTAACCCAGAGATTGGGTTGTTTTAACCCAGAGATTGGGTTGTTTTAACCCAGATATTAGGTTGTTTTAACCCAGAGATTGGGTTGTTTAAACCCAGAGATTGGGCCAGCGATTGGGTTGTTTTAACCCAGATATTAGGTTGTTTTAACCCAGAGATTGGGTTGTTTTAACCCAGAGATTGGGCCAGCGATTGGGTTGTTTTAACCCAGAGATTGGGTTGTTTTAACCCAGATATTAGGTTGTTTTAACCCAGAGATTGTGTTGTGTTTTAACCCAGAGATTGGGTTGTTTTAACCCAGATATTAGGTTGTTTTAACCCAGAGATTGGGTTGTTTTAACCCAGAGATTGGGCCAGCGATTGGGTTGTTTTAACCCAGAGATTGGGTTGTTTTAACCCAGATATTAGGTTGTTTTAACCCAGAGATTGTGTTGTGTTTTAACCCAGAGATTGGGTTGTTTTAACCCAGAGATTGGGTTGTTTTAACCCAGAGATTGGGCCAGCGATTGGGTTGTTTTAACCCGGAGATTTGGTTGTTTTAACCCAGAGATTGGGTTGTTTTAACCCAGAGATTGGGCCAGCGATTGGGTTGTTTTAACCCAGATATTAGGTTGTTTTAACCCAGAGATTGTGTTGTGTTTTAACCCAGAGATTGGGTTGTTTTAACCCAGATATTAGGTTGTTTTAACCCAGAGATTGGGTTGTTTTAACCCAGAGATTGGGCCAGCGATTGGGTTGTTTTAACCCGGAGATTTGGTTGTTTTAACCCAGAGATTGGGCCAGCGATTGGGTTGTTTTAATCCAGAGATTGGGTTGTTTTAACCCAGATATTAGGTTGTTTTAACCCAGAGATTGGGTTGTTTTAACCCAGAGATTGGGCCCGAGATTGGTTGTTTTAACCCAGAGATTGGGCCAGCGATTGGGTTGTTTTAACCCAGAGATTGGGTTGTTTTAACCCAGATATTAGGTTGTTTTAACCCAGAGATTGGGTTGTTTAAACCCAGAGATTGGGCCAGCGATTGGGTTGTTTTAACCCAGATATTAGGTTGTTTTAACCCAGAGATTGGGTTGTTTTAACCCAGAGATTGGGCCAGCGATTGGGTTGTTTTAACCCAGATATTAGGTTGTTTTAACCCAGAGATTGGGTTGTTTTAACCCAGAGATTGGGCCAGCGATTGGGTTGTTTTAACCCAGAGATTGGGTTGTTTTAACCCAGATATTAGGTTGTTTTAACCCAGAGATTGGGTTGTTTTAACCCAGATATTAGGTTGTTTTAACCCAGAGATTGGGTTGTTTTAACCCAGAGATTGGGCCAGCGATTGGGTTGTTTTAACCCAGAGATTGGGTTGTTTTAACCCAGAGATTGGGTTGTTATAACCCAGAGATTGGGCCAGCGATTGGGTTGTTTTAACCCATATATTAGGTTGTTTTAACCCAGAGATTGGGTTGTTATAACCCAGAGATTGGGCCAGCGATTGGGTTGTTTTAACCCAGAGATTGGGTTGTTTTAACCCAGAGATTGGGCCAGCGATTGGGTTGTTTTAACCCAGAGATTGGGTTGTTTTAACCCAGATATTAGGTTGTTTTAACCCAGAGATTGGGTTGTTTTAACCCAGAGATTGGGCCAGCAATTGGGTTGTTTTAACCCAAAGATTGGGTTGTTTTAACCCAGAGATTGGGCCAGTGATTGGGTTGTTTTAATCCAGAGATTGGGTTGTTTTAACCCAGAGATTGGGCCAGAGATTGGGTTGTTTTAATCCAGAGATTGGGTTGTTTTAACCCAGATATTAGGTTGTTTTAACCCAGAGATTGGGTTGT
>NC_137110.1:3113997-3123997 GCF_949357685.1 Gobio gobio | reverse complement strand
ATCTCTGGGTTAAAACAACCCAATCTCTGGGTTAAAACAAACCAATCTCTGGGTTAAAACAACCCAACCCCTGGGTTAAAACAACCCAATCCCTGGGTTAAAACAATCCAATCTCTGGGTTAAAACAACCCAATTGCTGGGTTAAAACAATCCAATCTCTGGGTTAAAACAACCCAATTGCTGGGTTAAAACAATCCAATCTCTGGGTTAAAAACAACCCAATCTCTGGGTTAAAACAACCCAACCCCTGGGTTAAAACAACCCAATCCCTGGGTTAAAACAATCCAATCTCTGGGTTAAAACAACCCAATCTCTGGGTTAAAACAAACCAATCTCTGGGTTAAAACAACCCAATCTCTGGGTTAAAACAACCCAATCTCTGGGTTAAAACAATCCAATCTCTGGGTTAAAAACAACCCAATCTCTGGGTTAAAACAAACCAATCTCTGGGTTAAAACAACCCAATCTCTGGGTTAAAACAACCCAATCTCTGGGTTAAAACAAACCAATCTCTGGGTTAAAACAACCCAATCTCTGGGTTAAAACAACCCAATCTCTGGGTTAAAACAATCCAATCTCTGGGTTAAAAACAACCCAATCTCTGGGTTAAAACAAACCAATCTCTGGGTTAAAACAACCCAATCTCTGGGTTAAAACAACCCAATCTCTGGGTTAAAACAAGCAAATCTCTGGGTTAAAACAACCCAATCGCTGGGTTAAAACAAGCAAATCTCTGGGTTAAAACAATCCAATCTCTGGGTTAAAACAACCCAATCGCTGGGTTAAAACAAGCAAATCTCTGGGTTAAAACAACCCAATCCCTGGGTTAAAACAAGCAAATCTCTGGGTTAAAACAACCCAATCCCTGGGTTAAAACAAGCAAATCTCTGGGTTAAAACAACCCAATCCCTGGGTTAAAACAAGCAAATCTCTGGGTTAAAACAACCCAATCGCTGGGTTAAAACAATCCAATCTCTGGGTTAAAACAACCCAATTGCTGGGTTAAAACAAACCAATCTCTGGGTTAAAACAACCCAATCGCTGGGTTAAAACAAGCAAATCTCTGGGTTAAAACAACTCAATCTCTGGGTTAAAACAACCCAATCTCTTGGTTAAAACAACCCAATCTCTGGGTTAAAACAACCCAATCTCTGGGTTAAAAACAATCCAATCTCTGGGTTAAAACAACCCAATCTCTGGGTTAAAACAAGCAAATCTCTGGGTTAAAACAACTCAATATCTGGGTTAAAACAACCCAATTGCTGGGTTAAAACAAACCAATCTCTGGGTTAAAACAACCCAATCGCTGGGTTAAAACAAGCAAATCTCTGGGTTAAAACAACTCAATCTCTGGGTTAAAACAACCCAATCTCTTGGTTAAAACAACCCAATCTCTGGGTTAAAACAATCCAATCTCTGGGTTAAAACAACCCAATCTCTGGGTTAAAACAAGCAAATCTCTGGGTTAAAACAACTCAATCTCTGGGTTAAAACAACCCAATCTCTTGGTTAAAACAACCCAATCTCTGGGTTAAAACAACCCAATCTCTTGGTTAAAACAACCCAATCTCTGGGTTAAAACAACCCAATCTCTTGGTTAAAACAACCCAATCTCTGGGTTAAAACAACCCAATCTCTTGGTTAAAACAACCCAATCTCTGGGTTAAAACAATCCAATCTCTGGGTTAAAACAACCCAATCTCTGGGTTAAAACAACCCAATCTCTGGGTTAAAACAAACCAATCTCTCGGTTAAAACAATCCAATCTCTGGGTTAAAACAACCCAATCTCTGGGTTAAAACAAACCAATCTCTGGGTTAAAACAACCCAATCTCTGGGTTAAAACAACCCAATCTCTGGGTTAAAACAAACCAATCTCTGGGTTAAAACAACCCAATCTCTGGGTTAAAACAAGCAAATCTCTGGGTTAAAACAACCCAATCGCTGGGTTAAAACAAGCAAATCTCTGGGTTAAAACAACCCAATCGCTGGGTTAAAACAAGCAAATCTCTGGGTTAAAACAATCCAATCTCTGGGTTAAAACAACCCAATCGCTGGGTTAAAACAAGCAAATCTCTGGGTTAAAACAACCCAATCGCTGGGTTAAAACAACCCAATCCCTGGGTTAAAACAATCCAATCTCTGGGTTAAAACAAACCAATCTCTGGGTTAAAACAACCCAATCGCTGGGTTAAAACAATCCAATCCCTGAGTTAAAACAAGCAAATCTCTGGGTTAAAACAACCCAATCGCTGGGTTAAAACAAGCAAATCTCTGGGTTAAAACAACCCAATCGCTGGGTTAAAACAAGCAAATCTCTGGGTTAAAACAATCCAATCTCTGGGTTAAAACAACCCAATCGCTGGGTTAAAACAAGCAAATCTCTGGGTTAAAACAACCCAATCGCTGGGTTAAAACAACCCAATCCCTGGGTTAAAACAATCCAATCTCTGGGTTAAAACAAACCAATCTCTGGGTTAAAACAACCCAATCGCTGGGTTAAAACAATCCAATCCCTGAGTTAAAACAAGCAAATCTCTGGGTTAAAACAACCCAATCCCTGGGTTAAAACAAGCAAATCTCTGGGTTAAAACAACC
Source organism: Gobio gobio (assembly GCF_949357685.1). NCBI lineage: Eukaryota > Metazoa > Chordata > Actinopteri > Cypriniformes > Gobionidae > Gobio > Gobio gobio. Next base: position 3,121,399 of record NC_137110.1, on the reverse strand, counting down.
CAATCGCTGGGTTAAAACAATCCAATCTCTGGGTTAAAACAAGCAAATCTCTGGGTTAAAACAACCCAATCGCTGGGTTAAAACAATCCAATCGCTGGGTTAAAACAATCCAATGGCTGGGTCAAAACAAACCAATCCCTGGGTTAAAACAACCCAATCGCTGGGTTAAAACAACCCAATCCCTGGGTTAAAACAAGCAAATCTCTGGGTTAAAACAACCCAATCGCTGGGTTAAAACAACCCAATCGCTGGGTTTGTCCATTTTCAACCCAACTTGGGTTGTTTTTAACCCAGCATGTCAGTAATATGTGTTTTGTATGATATTGTCATGTACGGGATGAAAACAATAAAAGCTTGAATTGTAAAAAAAAAAAAAAAGTTTTCTGAATATCTTTGGATAACAATGTCAAAACATTTATGATTTATCAGTGTCCATTATGAGTCCGTCATCTCTCTCTTCAGACTGTGGAAACTTCATTTCTCTGCAAACACAATCCTCCCCAGCTGTTTGAACAAAAACTGGCATGGCATGTTTATATGCAAATTGCCATATTAAGTCACTCAACCGCTGACAGCCGCCTTTGATAAGTATCTCGGATCCATTCTCAGATCCAGGGGAATTCTTCATGACTCAAGATCACATTTATTGTTCCTGGACCTGCAGAGCAGGTGTGTGTCCCTGTGCCAGCTTTAGTCACATGATGATCGGGTTATCGGCTTGTCAATCTCATCTTGTGACACGCAGACCAGAAGATTGAAATCAAATCTCATTTGTAAAGATCCATAAGAACCCATGAGCAACTGCTTTCCATATGATGGAAATGAGCCATGATTTTTACTTTTTTACATAAAAGTGCATCTATCCATCATAAAAGTGCATCTGTCCTTCATAAAAGTGCATCCATCCATCATAAAAGTGCATCCATCCATCATAAAAGTGCATCCATCCATCCTAAAAGTGCATCTATCCATCCTAAAAGTGCATCTATCCATCCATCCATCCATCCATCATAAAAGTGCATCCATCCATCCTAAAAGTGCATCTATCCATCCTAAAAGTGCGTCTATCCATCCATCCATCCATCATAAAAGTGCATCCATCCATCCTAAAAGTGCATCTATCCATCCTAAAAGTGCGTCTATCCATCCATCCATCCATCATAAAAGTGCATCCATCCATCCTAAAAGTGCATCTATCCATCCTAAAAGTGCATCTATCCATCCATCCATCCATCATAAAAGTGCATCCATCCATCCTAAAAGTGCATCCATCCATCATAAAAGTGCATCCATCCATCCTAAAAGTGCATCTATCCATCATAAAAGTGGATCTATCCATCATAAAAGTGCATCCATCCATCCATCCATCCATCCATCATAAAAGTGCATCCATCATAAAAGTGCATCTATCCATCATAAAAGTGGATCTATCCATCATAAAAGTGCATCCATCCATCCATCCATCCATCCATCATAAAAGTGCATCCATCATAAAAGTGCATCCATCAATCATAACAGTGCATCCATCCATCATAAAAGTGCATCTATCAATCATAAAAGTGCATCTGTCCTTCATAAAAGTGCATCCATCCATCCTAAAAGTGCATCTATCCATCCTAAAAGTGCGTCCATCCATCCTAAAAGTGCATCTATCCATCCTAAAAGTGCGTCTATCCATCCATCCATCCATCATAAAAGTGCATCCATCCATCCTAAAAGTGGATCTATCCATCATAAAAGTGCATCCATCCATCCTAAAAGTGCATCTATCCATCCTAAAAGTGCATCTATCCATCCATCCATCCATCATAAAAGTGCATCCATCCATCCTAAAAGTGCATCTATCCATCCTAAAAGTGCATCTATCCATCCATCCATCCATCATAAAAGTGCATCTATCCATCATAAAAGTGGATCTATCCATCATAAAAGTGCATCCATCCATCCATCCATCCATCCATCATAAAAGTGCATCCATCATAAAAGTGCATCCATCCATCATAAAAGTGCATCTATCCATCCATCCATCCATCATAAAAAAGCATCCATCCATCCTAAAAGTGCATCTATCCATCCATCCATCCATCCTAAAAGTGCATCTATCCATCCTAAAAGTGCATCTGTCCATCCTAAAAGTGCATCTATCCATCATAAAAGTGCATCCATCCATCATAAAAGTGCATCTATCCATCATAAAAGTGCATCTATCCATCATAAAAGTGCATCCATCCATCATAAAAGTGCATCTATCCATCATAAAAGTGCATCCATCCATCATAAAAGTGCATCCATCCATCATAAAGGTGCATCCATTCATCATAAAAGTACATCTATCCATCCATCCATCCATCCATCCATCCATCATAAAAGTGCATCCATCATAAAAGTGCATCCATCAATCATAAAAGTGCATCTGTCCTTCATAAAAGTGCATCCATCAATCATAACAGTGCATCCATCCATCATAAAAGTGCATCTATCAATCATAAAAGTGCATCTATCCATCATAAAAGTGCATCCATCCATCATAAAAGTGCATCCATCCATCCTAAAAGTGCATCTATCCATCCTAAAAGTGCATCTATCCATCCTAAAAGTGCGTCCATCCATCCTAAAAGTGCATCTATCCATCCTAAAAGTGCGTCTATCCATCCATCCATCCATCATAAAAGTGCATCCATCCATCCTAAAAGTGGATCTATCCATCATAAAAGTGCATCCATCCATCCTAAAAGTGCATCTATCCATCCTAAAAGTGCGTCTATCCATCCATCCATCCATCATAAAAGTGGATCTATCCATCATAAAAGTGCATCCATCCATCCATCCATCCATCCATCCATCCATCCATCCATCATAAAAGTGCATCCATCATAAAAGTGCATCCATCTATCATAACAGTGCATCCATCCATCATAAAAGTGCATCTATCCATCCATCCATCCATCATAAAAAAGCATCCATCCATCCTAAAAGTGCATCTATCCATCCATCCATCCATCCTAAAAGTGCATCTATCCATCCTAAAAGTGCATCTGTCCATCCTAAAAGTGCATCTATCCATCATAAAAGTGCATCCATCCATCCATCCATCCATCATAAAAGTGCATCCATCCATTATAAAAGTGCATCTATCCATCATAAAAGTGCATCCATCCATCATAAAAGTGCATCTATCCATCATAAAAGTGCATCCATCCATCATAAAAGTGCATCCATCCATCATAAAGGTGCATCCATTCATCATAAAAGTACATCTATCCATCCATCCATCCATCCATCCATCATAAAAGTGCATCCATCCATCCATCCATCCATCCATCATAAAAGTGCATCCATCCATCATAAAAGTGCATCCATCCATCCATCATAAAAGTGCATCCATCCATCATAAAAGTGCATCTATCCATCATAAAAGTGCATCTATCCATCATAAAAGTGCATCTATCCATCCATCCATCCATCATAAAAGTGCATCCATCCATCATAAAAGATCCTCCATCCATCATAAAAGTGCATCTATCCATCATAAAAGTGTATCCATCTATCATAACAGTGCATCCATCCATCATAAAAGTGCATCTATCCACCCATCCATCCATCATAAAAGTGCATCCATCCATCATAAAAGATCATCCATCCATCATAACAGTGCATCCATCCATCATAAAAGTGCATCTATCCACCCATCCATCCATCATAAAAGTGCATCTATCCATCATAAAAGTGCATCCATCTATCATAACAGTGCATCCATCCATCATAAAAGTGCATCCATCCATCCATCATAAAAGTGCATCTATCATCATAAAAGTGCATCTATTCATCATAAAAGTGCATCTATCCATCATAAAAGTGCATCTATCATCATAAAAGTGCATCTATCCATCATAAAAGTGCATCTATCCATCATAAAAGTGCATCTATCATCATAAAAGTGCATCCATCTATCATAAAAGTGCATCTATCATCATAAAAGTGCATCCATCTATCATAAAAGTGCATCTATCATCATAACAGTGCATCCATCTATCATAAAAGTGCATCCATCCATCATAAAAGATCATCCATCCATCATAACAGTGCATCCATCCATCATAAAAGATCATCCATCCATCATAACAGTGCATCCATCCATCATAACAGTGCATCTATCCATCATAAAAGTGCATCTGTCCATCATAAAAGTGCATCCATCCATCATAAAAGTGCATCTATCCATCATAAAAGTGCAAATAAATACGGTGTAGCGTGACCAAAAGCTACATTCCGCAATGTAGCTATTTTGTTTCATATTTATGTTTGAATATTATCGGATAGTTTACAAAATCAAATAATTCGGACAGTTTTTGCCATTGAAATGACTGGGGAAAAATGTCCCAATAGCCCTGAATTCACCCCATACTCTTTGAAATCATAATTACATTGCATTATGTTGCTTGAAACCCCAAATATTATAACATTCTTCATAAACAATTATTCAGTTATTTGTAACAATGTCATTTATAGCTACTTTTTGATAGTAACTTGTAGTGTAGCTATTTTTCAAAAGAAAAATGTTACTTAACCACTTTAACTCACAAGTAGCTTGTAAGTTAAAGTAGTTCTATTTAGACAAAAGTTGAATATATAATGGATAGATGCACTTTTTGGGGCTTCAAAACAGAAACAGTCATGAACTGCCTTTATAACACTTGGAAGAGCCAGGATATTTATTAATATAACTCTGATTGTGTTCGTCTGACAGAAGAATGTCATGCACACCTAGGATGAGCTGAGTGTGAGTAAATCTTGGGGTCATTTTCATTTTTAGGTGAACTATCCCTTTAACACTACTTTAGCTCTACAAGGATATTGACAGCGCCAAGATCTTCTCATCTGAGCTCTCATTGGTCTGTCACCGCTCGTCAATGTCAGAATGTTTGAGATGACCAATCAAATCAAAGTAGGCGGGCTTTATGTTCACAGAAGCTGCTGAGCTCAAACGACGCGTCGTAACGTTTCTTCAGTAAACAAACTGAGATGTTAGTATGTTAGTAGGGATGTCACAAGTACGGTACCGGTACCAAGTCGTTTCTGAAATGTTGAAAATGTGATATACACCAGCATTTCTGTAGTACAGGTAATATTCAGTACTAATATAACGTTAGCAGCTGCTTTCAGCCGCTTCCGTGTTTACTAGGAGCTCTGTAGCCGATATAGACGAGTGTCTGTGAATATCAAACCGCAAAAAGACTATTTCAATATTAGTTCTGTATGTTCTGCAAGTCACTGAATGAATGTCGCTGATGCGTGGTTTCACACACACACACACACACACACACGCGCGCGCGCGAGCGTCTAACGTCTCTAACATGAGGACATAAGCACAAACTTAATCTACAAAGTCACTTAAACAGCATTTTACCGTTTACTTTGAGAAAAACTATTGCCATAATATCATAAACACACAAACTCAAAGCTCACGGCAACCCGTCAAAATAAAAGTTCGGCTTTACTTGAAGAAACTGACAGAATTATATTAGGCTACTGTTGTCTAAATCTAAAAATACTATTACTAGCTGTGCTATTATTATATAATATTACTATTATAAGGTGGGTTGCTTATTTTCACGGTCTATTTTTATAAACAATGTTTATTTTTAAACCGCGTGTAGCCTTCAAATGTTTAGCCTATTATTTACCTATAATGATTACTATCATAAATAATTAATTTCATATTTTTTCCAAATAGTTAAACAAAATAAGAAGTGTGTAGAAGCGTCAAATATTAATGTTATTGGTACCAACTACTGGCATTTTGGTTTTGTGACATCCCTAGCTAAACTAATTCATATTTAACAGCTGTTTTAGGATAGAAATGTTAAGCCAACACAAATAATCATGCAAACTAATAACATTTAGTGTAATTTTGTCATTAAAAAAGGACATTAATGAAGCCGGTATAAGATAATGAATGCGTACATATTGTGAATTAACTTATTTACCTAGCCTTCAGTGAATTAACTTGTCTATAAAAATGTTTAATATCTTAAATATAATTTGACCCTTTGTTTACTTTCTTCACTGACGCAGATGGAAATGAAAAGACTTCAGGAGGGGAAGAGGGAAAGAAAGAGTGAACGAGTGATGAAGAAGAAAGCAGGTATGACAAATAATCTAACGTGGTCATTTCTTTGGCCTTCAAACATCTTAAAATTCATATATGTAGGAAAAATGTTCCTAAAGGCTCTTTCTGGAACAATCGATGCTCAAAAAACCCCAGAATCATTGAGATTTTTGATCTATTCCTTTAAGAACGGACATTTGCTGTATAAGCCAACTCGACACAGCTCCATCATCAGTTCAGCCCCTGTCACTCAGAGCAATCTAACACTTTAGCTCAGGCACAATACCGTGCTTAGCCTCAATGGAAATCAATTGAAACTTTACATTTGCCTTTGGGAATTGAGCTCTTTTCTTCTTCTGAAGGATTTGGACGGCGGCCAGAACACAAGTCACTTGCACTTTTCCCTTCAGGGGGAAATAAACAGTCATTTGTGGTTTGCTGGTGCTGTTCTGGAGGCCAGCCAGACGACATGAGAAAACTATGAGCTTTACACCTTTTAATTATAATCTTTCTAGAAGAGGACACACACACACACATCTCATGTGAACGACAGGTGAACTGTGTCAGGTTTAGAACAGGTGCATTCAGACTCTTCTGAAATCATATCGGCCTCTATCGATGACAGGCTAGACGATACAAGCTTAAAATACACACTTTTACAAATGCACAAACGTTTGGACACGTCCTCGTTCTTTATGGAGCGCCACAGTCGGTTCCGGAAGTAAAAACTACATTCATTTTCTCCATGGGGAAATTGATTTTGAACAATAACTTATGAACCTTTAAAGACAGAAACACTGTGAGAGACGAGGTTATTAATCCATGATATTTCCTCACAAAATACTAAATTATATTATATATTAATTATATTATATTACATTTTATTATATTATATTACATTTGATTATATTACATTTGATTATATTACATTTTATTATATTATATTTTATTATATTTAGTGCTGGGCAATCGGTTAATCGCGATTAATTGCATCCAAAATAAAAGTTTGTGTTTACGTAATATATGTGTGTGTGTACTGTGTATAATTATTATTTATTTAACAATACACACACATGCATGCATGTATATATTTAAGAAAAATTTTATATTTATATATAAATTATTTATATATACAATAAATTAAATGTATACACAGTATATACATGCAAACATTTCTTAAATATATACATGAAGGAGTGTGTATACATAATAATTATACACAGCACACACACATATATTATGTAAACACAAACTTTTATTTTGGATGCGATTAATCATGATTAATCGATTGTC
>NC_137110.1:3086497-3108997 GCF_949357685.1 Gobio gobio | reverse complement strand
CCGCCAAAGGTGTCCGTTTACGCCGAAGTTCAGTTGAGCCATTTGTCAGAAGCACACCTAAACTCATTGTGAAAGTGCACATGAAACCCTCAGTTTGAGTTGGGTTCAGTCCATAATCCTCCAGACTTCTCCATGATGGATGTTGAAGGCATTAAGAGCAGTGCATTTTGGCCATAGGTTTATTTAGGACATAGAAAGCTCGCGTTTTAATGAGAACAGCACTGTAAAAACATATGATCAATAAGTCATCACAACATTTTTTTTAGTTACATTCAGTGTTACAGTGGAATACAGTCTCTATAACATCTACACATATAGAAAAATATATAAAACAAAAAGAAGTGATGTGTTTCTCTGCATGTGCATCTTATTAGTATCAGATTTGGGTCACTTTTTGGCTCTGAGTTATGGGGTGAATCTCGTGAAATCATATAATATTAATAATAGATTTAATCATTATATATATATATATATATATATATATATATAAACACATAAAAATTATATTAAAATAAATATAAAATAGTTCATAATTTTATATTATTTATTTTAATATCATTTTTATGATATATTATATACAGTATATATATATAAAAAAATATAGTGTATTTTATATATATATATATATATATATATATATATATATATATATATATATATATATATATATATATATAAAATACACTATATTTTTTTATAAAAAAATAAATAATAATAATTTTAAGTTTTATATATATATATATATATATACAAACATTTATAAAAATTAAATAAAAAAATATTAAAATATTGCATTTTAAATTTTATATATGTATATATATATATATATATATATATATATATATATATATATATATATATATATATATATATATATATATATATATATATATATATATATATATATATATATATATATATATATATATATATATATTTTATACACACATTTATATATATATATATATATACACATTTATAAAAAATAAAATAAATTATATATTTAAAAAAAATTTAAATGATAAATATATGCATATATATATAATCACTTTAAATTATTAATTAAATATTATTGATTTATTATTAATATTATATATTTTTTTTATTTACTTATTTATTTTTTACTTATTAAACATTTTATTTTGTGGACTGAACAGAAAAGGCTTCTATTGACATTTTACATGAATTTTACTTTTACCATTTATTTTTAACCAATTGGAACATATTGCAAAAATAATTTGAGTAATTTCAACTCTTTTTTTAAGGAGCCCCGCATATGACGTGCAATGTTTTTTCCTGCATGCCATGTGCAGAACTCCAAATGTTTTAGGGCTCCAAAGTCATTATAGTATCAAGTATTCCACATAAAAAGTAGCACAACAGATCTAATCTTCTCAATCTTTATTATTAACAGTTCTTCAACATGAATGATTCTTCTGAACATGAGCGGTTCCTCTGAATTTGAACTTTCCTTCTGAACATGAACGGTTCTTCAGAACATAGGCTTCTCTTGCCTACTCTATTTTTTTAAATATAGCCTATAGAAATTAAATCATGTATTATGAAATAATGAATTTATTTTAAATAATAGACTCATTCAAAGCAAGGCCGTAACAGGTCAAACAGAACAGTGAGCGAAATTCTAGGTCTAATTCTAGTTGGGAAATAATCTTTTTGGGACTATTTGTAAACAATATTTACATTAATTTGCGTCAAATATATTATTAGGCCCGAGATTCTTCACATAAGTGAATAAATGCATAGATCCGCGAATTCTCTAGTGGTCTGGTGGTAGAATTTTTGTCAACCGTGTCAAAGGTTTCGGGTTCTAATCCGCTCTCATGTAGTTTTTCTTCGTTAAAATCAAAGATGTTCATCAATGATTGTATATTCAGAGCATGGACACGTTTATGTGTATTTTGTTTTGTGCTTTCACCGGAAAGAATCGAGTCTCTCTCCGCAACGGCATTAAGCGATAGATTGAGCGCTCGTCTGTATGTGAAGACTGAGCCAAAAGACAACGTAAACCCCGCCCACTTTGATTTGATTGGCCATCTCAATCATTTTGACATTGACGAGCTGTTAGGCCGCATTCGTTTCTACTGTCAGATCAGCTTCATCCGTCTGTTCCTGTCAATCACGCGGTGTCAACCAATTATAATGCATGAGGGAGGGGCCAACTCTCTCTCTCACACACACACACACACACACACACACACCCAGCAAGTGCTGCATACGCAACAATTCAGCAAAAAGGTGCTTTTCAGAGCAACGCACGGGCCGCACTAACACTAAATTATTTGAAGTCAAGTAGGAGGCCACAAAATATCAGGCCCGCGGGCCACGAGTTTGAGACCCCTGGGTTAAGGTAATAAAAACATAACAGTCTTTATACTCCACTGAAAACATAGTTATGTGTATTATATTGCATTTCAGTTAATGGAGCCTCGTGAATATTACACACTGCACCTTTAAGGGATCAAGTGAAGTTAAATAAATTCTGTAAGCCATTACAGAATGACAACAACGACTAAACTCCGAGGATGATAAATATCAAGAATGTTGACAACGTTAGAATACAGTTATGTATAATTATGAACTAATATTTCACGAGAATTCACATGATGGGCAGATTTCCAAAAACAAATACTGATAAACATTGTGTGGGAGGATTAAACGGCTCTAATGTTCTTTCCTTAGTTTTCATAGAGCGTGAAAAAAGTAGTGAAGATTATGAGATTGTGTTTTTTGTACTAACAATTTCGGAGTGAAAATAGTTTTTTCTGTGTGCAAAGGGATTGATTTTAATGTTGAACTTTTCTTAATGATTTTATAAGTATGATTGAACAATTTCTTAGTAAGATATATAAAAATAAGAGGCAATATTGCAGAAATGATCACTAGTGGGCACTTTAGCATTGGCTGTTTGATATCATAAAGTGGATTGCAAGAGGAAACCGGCTATATTTAGCCAATGAACCCCTAGAGGGTTAAACGAAAATAAAAACTTGTTGCTACAGATACTCCAGTGAGTCACAACCAAGAGCACATAAGGTGAGGAGATTGTGATTAAATGCACGACACTTGAGATGCATATCTGTATAGCGCATTAAACACTATGGGTTGTAGTATAACGAAATACACTGAAGGTTAGATTACAAACAGTTTACCAACAGAACTCGCGTCACGGTCGCCTGAGGTGCAAACCATAGCAACAGTAACCGCTCGAGCGCTTTATCCATCCATCAGACATTTCATCACAAAACATAACTGGGTTTCCGTGGGGTCTAAAAAAGAATTTCAGAATCAAAATTTTAGGCCTTAAAAAGTCTTAAATTCGCAGAAGTATTGAGTTCTAGGTCTTGAATCATTTTAAACAGGTCTTAAAGGGTTAGTTCACCCAAAAATGAAAATTCTGTCATTAATTCCTCACCCTCATGTGGTTGGACACCCGTCAGACCTCCGTTCATCTTCAGACACAAATGAAGATATTTTAGTGTAAAGCTGATGCTGAGAAAGGCTTCAGATAGGCCTCCATTGGCATTCAGTACATTTACACTCACAAGACCCAGAAAAGGCACTTAAAACATCGTTACAAAGTCCATCTCACCACAGTGACTCTACAATAATTTTACGATGCGACGACAATAGTTTTTGTGCGCAAAAAAAAATCAAAATAACACCTTTATCCAGCTTGTTCTTGTCTTCCGTGTGTGTCTCCACGACGCATGCGCGAGAATATGAGCAGATCCGGCGTTCGGACACATGACCCAGAAGAGATTTGTTTACGAGCAGAGGAAGACGTGCGTGTCTCAGCTGTTGAATTCTACACTGATCGTGCTTTAGGTCTCGGTGTAGTTCTCAAAATGGGGCTAAAGTGGCATTTCATGGATTCCCGAACGCCGGATCTGCTCATATTCTCACGCATGCGTCGTGGAGACACACACGGAAGACAAGAACAAGCTGGATAAAGGTGTTATTTCTATTTTTTTTTGCGCACAAAAAATATTGTCGTCGCATCGTAAAATTATTGTAGTCACTGTGGTGAGATGGACTTTGTAACGACGTTTTTAGTGCCTTTTATGGGTCTTGTGAGTGTAAATGTACTGAATGCCAATGGAGGCCTATCTGAAGCCTTTCTCAGCATCAGCTTTACACTAAAATATCTTCATTTGTGTCTGAAGATGAACGGAGGTCTGACGGGTGTCCAACCACATGAGGGTGAGGAATTAATGACAGAATTTTCATTTTTGGGTGAACTAACCCTTTAATTTTCCTACGTCCATGTAACGCTACCTCTACTGCTCATTGAAATGCTCCCAAAGCGCTTTAGAATGTTTTTTTTGTTTTGTTTTTTAATTCTGGGTGTTGTAGTTCTTTCTTTCGCTAGTCCAAATATAATTTGCTGAATTACGACTACAAATGAGACCAACATGCAGCTTATATTGCAGCCAATCAGCTTTCGTGTTATTGACGGGAGTCTCTTTCGGATTGTACCACAGACACATAAAACTTCAGATAATAGTCCTCCAGTTTTTCGCATTTCCGCGATTACTAAATACAACGAAAAATCAACAATGCATTTTTTTGAGATCCTGCATAATTCGTAATTTCACCGCAAAATAATGGCAAGATACCAAAATAAACAAGATTTATGCATTCGTGAAAATATATCTGGAAAATTCACCACAAATTCAGTCCTTTTGATCTCAGAAATCACCCAAAAAATATCCTGGTGGGATTGAGCTATGGGGAAGTGCAAGTTTATCGATACAAGTTTATCGAATTGTTCAATTTGAATAAATAAATTTACTTTGCAAGTAATTTTGTGACTGCATTTCCTTTATAGGTCTTAAATTTCATTCATAATGGTCTTAAAAATGTCTTAAATAGTCTTAAATTTGACTTGGTGAAACCTGCAGAAACCCTGCATAAGTACCATCATTACTTATCGCTTTATTCTTTCACGGTTGTAATTCAAACATGTAAGGTAGTTTGTAAAACTATTTAGCTAGGATTTGATTGTGTTTCAGTAAAAAAAGGTGTATTGATGTACCGTAAATCTAATGAAAAGAGAAATTAAGACAATAGCTTTATTTATTGTTGTTGTCTTTGTCAGTGTTTTAAGCGTAATGTTACTACGGTTATCAAAAGCAATAGTAGCGGCAAACTATCTCGTGTTACGCAACACGTTTGAGCTTCTCTAGAACCAATGAGGTTCATTCTGGTGTAACGCATCACGTTTGAGCTTCTCAAGAACCAATGAGGTTCATTCTCGTGTTACGCATCACGTTTGAGCTTCTCGAGAACCAATGAGGTTCATTCTCGTGTAACGCATCACGTTTGAGCTTCTCAAGAACCAATGAGGTTCATTCTGGTGTTACGCAGCACGTTTGAGCTTCTCAAGAACCAATGAGGTTCATTCTGGTGTTACGCATCACGTTTGAGCTTCTCAAGAACCAATGAGGTTCATTCTGGTGTTACGCAGCACGTTTGAGCTTCTCAAGAACCAATGAGGTTCATTCTGGTGTTACGCAGCACGTTTGAGCTTCTCAAGAACCAATGAGGTTCATTCTGGTGTTACGCAGCACGTTTGAGCTTCTCAAGAACCAATGAGGTTCATTCTGGTGTTACGCATCACGTTTGAGCTTCTCTAGAACCAATGAGGTTCATTCTCGTGTAACGCATCACGTTTGAGCTTCTCGAGAACCAATGAGGTTCATTCTGGTGTTACGCAGCACGTTTGAGCTTCTCAAGAACCAATGAGGTTCATTCTCGTGTTACGCATCACGTTTGAGCTTCTCGAGAACCAATGAGGTTCATTCTGGTGTTACGCAGCACGTTTGAGCTTCTCAAGAACCAATGAGGTTCATTCTGGTGTTACGCAGCACGTTTGAGCTTCTCAAGAACCAATGAGGTTCATTCTGGTGTTACGCATCACGTTTGAGCTTCTCGAGAACCAATGAGGTTCATTCTCGTGTAACGCAGCACGTTTGAGCTTCTCAAGAACCAATGAGGTTCATTCTGGTGTTACGCATCACGTTTGAGCTTCTCTAGAACCAATGAGGTTCATTCTCGTGTTACGCATCACGTTTGAGCTTCTCTAGAACCAATGAGGTTCATTCTGGTGTTACGCATCACGTTTGAGCTTCTCTAGAACCAATGAGATTCATTCTCGTGTTACGCATCACGTTTGAGCTTCTCAAGAACCAATGAGGTTCATTCTCGTGTTACGCATCACGTTTGAGCTTCTCAAGAACCAATGAGGTTCATTCTGGTGTTACGCATCACGTTTGAGCTTCTCGAGAACCAATGAGGTTCATTCTGGTGTTACGCAGCACGTTTGAGCTTCTCGAGAACCAATGAGGTTCATTCTGGTGTTACGCATCACGTTTGAGCTTCTCTAGAACCAATGAGGTTCATTCTCGTGTTACGCATCACGTTTGAGCTTCTCGAGAACCAATGAGGTTCATTCTCGTGTAACGCAGCACGTTTGAGCTTCTCAAGAACCAATGAGGTTCATTCTGGTGTTACGCATCACGTTTGAGCTTCTCTAGAACCAATGAGGTTCATTCTCGTGTTACGCATCACGTTTGAGCTTCTCTAGAACCAATGAGGTTCATTCTGGTGTTACGCATCACGTTTGAGCTTCTCTAGAACCAATGAGATTCATTCTCGTGTTACGCATCACGTTTGAGCTTCTCAAGAACCAATGAGGTTCATTCTCGTGTTACGCATCACGTTTGAGCTTCTCAAGAACCAATGAGGTTCATTCTGGTGTTACGCATCACGTTTGAGCTTCTCGAGAACCAATGAGGTTCATTCTCGTGTTACGCATCACGTTTGAGCTTCTCTAGAACCAATGAGGTTCATTCTGGTGTTACGCAGCACGTTTGAGCTTCTCGAGAACCAATGAGGTTCATTCTGGTGTTACGCATCACGTTTGAGCTTCTCTAGAACCAATGAGGTTCATTCTGGTGTTACGCAGCACGTTTGAGCTTCTCGAGAACCAATGAGGTTCATTCTCGTGTAACGCAGCACGTTTGAGCTTCTCAAGAACCAATGAGGTTCATTCTGGTGTTACGCATCACGTTTGAGCTTCTCTAGAACCAATGAGGTTCATTCTCGTGTTACGCATCACGTTTGAGCTTCTCTAGAACCAATGAGGTTCATTCTGGTGTTACGCATCACGTTTGAGCTTCTCTAGAACCAATGAGATTCATTCTCGTGTTACGCATCACGTTTGAGCTTCTCAAGAACCAATGAGGTTCATTCTCGTGTTACGCATCACGTTTGAGCTTCTCAAGAACCAATGAGGTTCATTCTGGTGTTACGCATCACGTTTGAGCTTCTCTAGAACCAATGAGGTTCATTCTGGTGTTACGCAGCACGTTTGAGCTTCTCGAGAACCAATGAGGTTCATTCTGGTGTTACGCATCACGTTTGAGCTTCTCTAGAACCAATGAGGTTCATTCTCGTGTTACGCATCACGTTTGAGCTTCTCTAGAACCAATGAGGTTCATTCTCGTGTTACGCAGCACGTTTGAGCTTCTCAAGAACCAATGAGGTTCATTCTGGTGTTACGCATCACGTTTGAGCTTCTCTAGAACCAATGAGGTTCATTCTCGTGTTACGCATCACGTTTGAGCTTCTCAAGAACCAATGAGGTTCATTCTGGTGTTACGCATCACGTTTGAGCTTCTCTAGAACCAATGAGGTTCATTCTCGTGTTACGCATCACGTTTGAGCTTCTCTAGAACCAATGAGGTTCATTCTGGTGTTACGCATCACGTTTGAGCTTCTCTAGAACCAATGAGATTCATTCTCGTGTTACGCATCACGTTTGAGCTTCTCAAGAACCAATGAGGTTTATTCTCGTGTTACGCATCACGTTTGAGCTTCTCGAGAACCAATGAGGTTCATTCTCGTGTTACGCATCACGTTTGAGCTTCTCTAGAACCAATGAGGTTCATTCTGGTGTTACGCAGCACGTTTGAGCTTCTCGAGAACCAATGAGGTTCATTCTGGTGTTACGCATCACGTTTGAGCTTCTCGAGAACCAATGAGGTTCATTCTCGTGTTACGCATCACGTTTGAGCTTCTCAAGAACCAATGAGGTTCATTCTCGTGTTACGCATCACGTTTGAGCTTCTCAAGAACCAATGAGGTTCATTCTGGTGTTACGCATCACGTTTGAGCTTCTCAAGAACCAATGAGGTTCATTCTCGTGTTACGCATCACGTTTGAGCTTCTCAAGAACCAATGAGGTTCATTCTCGTGTTACGCATCACGGTTGAGCTTCTCAAGAACCAATGAGGTTCATTCTCGTGTTACGCATCACGGTTGAGCTTCTCAAGAACCAATGAGGTTCATTCTCGTGTTACGCATCACGTTTGAGCTTCTCAAGAACCAATGAGGTTCATAGAAAATTTTCAATATGATTAACATTTATGATTAAAAGTCGCAGTGCTGTACCAAACAACTTAACAACAAATAAGCATTATATGACAAGTCTGGAAACACATTTCAACTCTTAGGAATAAGATGATTTGTCCTGTGAGACTGCATGACAGGTTTACTTACCACACCAACAAACTATTACACCCAACTGTGTCAACACTGAGTCTAAATGTGTATGTTTACCCCCAACTCTAGAAAATGACAGAAAATGCACGGCCTTGGTTGATCTATATACCCTGCAGTAATAAAGGAAGTTCTACTGAATTACACTAATGCCCTGCAGTCTGAAGTCTGCAACTTCCCTGTTTGCAGTTGTCTTGGTGAGGCTTTAGTGAAGAAGAAAACAATTGAATGGCACAAAAATCCAGTCAAACCTTTCAAATGATGGATAATCTAACACCAGGAAATAAGTGTTGATAGTTTAAACATGGAAACAAGAAATGCTCAAGGCGCATTTCACTGAAATCAGTGTTTTTATTCAAGACCCCATTAGATACCACAGAATTTGTTTGCCGCTTCGAACTCCCACAGCCCAAACAAGTGCAGCTGTCAAACCAAGAGGAAATACTTTGCATTTGTTTAAGGTCCCTCCACGGTCTTACATGTTTGTCAGGTGGGTAATATTACGATAGTGCCAAGGCAAGTTGCACAACACCTGAGATGTGAGCAAATATTTGCCTAGATATGGTCTCCTCACCCCAGATCAACACATCCCAGCTACGGTAATTAGTGTAGACGAGATTATATTCTTCCTGAAGGGCCATAGAACTCAGTTTATGATGAGAAGTCGACATGGTTTTGATCATAAAAGGCATATAATCTTCACAAGTGAAATTCTGTTGCACTTGTTTGGTATTATGGAAATGTAAAAAATCTGTTAAAATGACTGAATTATTAGATATCACACCAAGTAGTTTTTTTTTAAAATGCATGCTTTAAACGTCTCTTAGTTAATGTGAGAACAGACTTCACACATCCACTAAAATCACCAGAACTCGAGGTCATAGTCACTTCAAAAAGTCTCAGGTACAGATATTTGCTTTGATATTTTATCTAATACAAAGATATTCGGACATTTTTAAGTGTGCAAATTACATTTTTCGACTATATTACATTCAAGGTGCATCTTAAAAATAAGAGGGTTTTTGCACCATTTCAGGTTTCCCAGATAACCTTTCAGTGAACAGTTCTTAAAAGAACCGATTTTTACTTAGTATGAAGAACATTTTAATAATCATGGAACATTCACGCAGATAAAGAACCTTTATTTTTAATAACGGAAAACAACTAAGAACGCTATTGTTTGTTTATCTCATCCTTCCGTCATGGGTCAAAATGACCCGAAGTCTTAAAATTATACTTAATTTTCTTTTGTCCAAAAAGCTTTTCATTTCATTTTAATATTATAGGCTATTTTCTATTTTTTAATGCAATTTATTTTATTTACCTTAAAATGACTATTTTAGCAATAAATAAATAGTAATTTTAGCACATCCTTTCAAATAAAATTTAAAATAACTCACAATTTCATGCATAACCCTTTTAATTCTGCGCTCAATATCTTAGATTGGGTGTCTTTGCCGACCTCTTGTGGAGAAATAATAATATAACATAATATTTCATGACTCTTATAGCTCTATATGGAGCTGTTCCGCAGGGTCCTAAAGTCAGTTTCTCTTCATTATGCATTCAGATTCACATGTACACATTATAAAAGCATTTCTTGCTAAAGTTTTAGCATTTTTAGTTTGAATTTTGAGGTTTTTTTTTGTTTGTTTCTCTATGAGTACTAAAGCATTACTTGCATTCAATTCATTCTTAGGGGGGTCAAATTGACCCAGTTCATTCCTAAGAGGGTCAAATTGACCCAGTTCATTCCTAAGAGGGTCAAATTGACCCAGTTCATTCCTAAGAGGGTCAAATTGACCCAGTTCATTCCTAAGAGGGTCAAATTGACCCAGTTCATTCCTAAGAGGGTCAAATTGACCCAGTTCATTCCTAAAGGGGGTCAAATTGACCCAATTCATGCCTAAGAGGGTCAAATTGACCCAGTTCATTCCTAAGAGGGTCAAATTGACCCAGTTCATTCCTAAGTGGGTCAAATTGACCCAGTTCATTCCTAAAGGGGGTCAAATTGACCCAATTCTTTCCTAAGAGGGTCAAATTGACCCAGTTCGTTCCTAAGAGGGTCAAATTGACCCAGTTCATTCCTAAGAGGGTCAAATTGACCCAGTTCATTCCTAAAGGGGGTCAAATTGACCCAATTCATGCCTAAGAGGGTCAAATTGACCCAGTTCATTCCTTAGTGGGTCAAATTGACCCAGTTCATTCCTAAAGGGGGTCAAATTGACCCAATTAATTCCTAAGAGGGTCAAATTGACCCAATTCATTCCTAAAGGGGGTCAAATTGACCCAATTAATTCCAAAGAGGGTCAAATTGACCCAGTTCATTCCTAAAGGGGGTCAAATTGACCCAGTTCATTCCTAAAGGGGGTCAAATTGACCTAGTTCATTCCTAAAGGGGGTCAAATTGACCCAATTAATTCCAAAGAGGGTCAAATTGACCCAATTAATTCCTAAGAGGGTCAAATTGACCCAGTTCATTCCTAAAGGGGGTCAAATTGACCCAATTAATTCCAAAGAGGGTCAAATTGACCCAGTTCATTCCTAAAGGGGGTCAAATTGACCCAGTTCATTCCTAAAGGGGGTCAAATTGACCCAATTAATTCCAAAGAGGGTCAAATTGACCCAGTTCATTCCTAAAGGGGGTCAAATTGACCCAGTTCATTCCTAAAGGGGGTCAAATTGACCTAGTTCATTCCTAAAGGGGGTCAAATTGACCCAGTTCATTCCTAAAGGGGGTCAAATTGACCTAGTTCATTCCTAAAGGGGGTCAAATTGACCCAGTTCATTCCTAAAGGGGGTCAAATTGACCTAGTTCATTCCTAAAGGGGGTCAAATTGACCCAATTAATTCCAAAGAGGGTCAAATTGACCCAATTCATTCCTAAGAGGGTCAAATTGACCCAGTTCATTCCTAAAGGGGGTCAAATTGACCCAGTTCATTCCTAAGAGGGTCAAATTGATCCAGTTCATTCCTAAGGGGGTCAAAATGACCCAATTCTTTCCTAAGAGGGTCAAATTCACCCAATTATTTCCTAAGAGGGTCAAATAGACCCAATTCTTTCCTAAGAGGGTCAAAATGACCCAAATAAATTCCTAATGTGGCGTTCACACCGGACTCGATTCGCGCGAAGGTGGACGCGTGTACATTTTGAGTTTACTCGCGCGAATCGCGCGTGACATTCACTGCACAACAGATGCGAATTCGCGTCATGGACGGGGCTTCTGCCAGCAGCTCGTCTCGTTGAGAAATGGCTGACATGGGCTGTGTTTACACGTCTTTTTTTTTGTTCATATCTACTGTTAATGTGTGACAAAACGTAGTTTTAAGACTTTTTCAGTCGATAATGTAGTTGTTTAAAGCTCAAATCTGTGGTGTATTTACATAAACAGTGCCTATTTGAACATTTTATCTGCCGTTGTCGGAGCTGTGAGCTCCAGCGGACAGCGCGCTCAGCGCACGTGAAAGCCGGCGAGGGCAACCTTTCCTCGGCCAGTCCTTCTGCCGTCTACCGCTGGCTCTGATGTCTCTGTGGTGTCTCGAGCTATAATTCGTCTTGTAACGGCCGATCTTTGGTCTCATGGATCTATAATTTGTTCCCTGGCAAATCGTTTAGACTGAAGGCAAAGAGAAGTTTCATTACTTTATATTTTTAGGCTATAACTGTACATTGTAGTTGTAACGTTAGCCTACTAGCACTGACTTTGAATGTTTGACTGCATTGTTTGCTTTATTTCATGTATAGCTTGTTATACATTACTTATACTTTTGTATTATTGATCATACATAAACTTGCATTTAACAAAAAGAGACTGGCTTGTGTTTCATGTCATTTAATGTTATCACAGTGATAATCATATTGTCTGAACAGATATTAATATACAGATTTTCTCCTCATTGTTGTCACTACTAGAGCAAGCTCCTGATTGGTTAACGCGGCGCGAAATATCCGGCAAAGTTCAGATTTTTCAACTTGAGCGTTTCGCGCGAATCGCGCGTTCAAAACGCTCAATTCGCATCCTTCGTGCCGCCTCATTCGCGCGAATCGCGCCGCAGAATGCCATTTCGCGTCTCTGCATTGACTTAACATGTAAATCACTCGCGCGAATCGCGTCCGGTGTGAACGCACCATTAGGGGGTCAAATTGACCCAATTAATTCCTAAGAGGGTCAAAATGAGCCAATTCATTCCTAAGAGGGTCAAATTGACCCAATTAATTCCTAAGAGGGTCAAATTGACCCAGTTCATTCCTAAAGGGGGTCAAATTGACCCAATTCATTCCTAAGAGGGTCAAATTGACCCAGTTCATTCCTAAAGGGGGTCAAATTGACCCAGTTCATTCCTAAGAGGGTCAAATTGATCCAGTTCATTCCTAAGAGGGTCAAATTCACCCAATTATTTCCTAAGAGGGTCAAATAGACCCAATTAATTTCTAAGAGGGTCAAAATGACCCAATTCTTTCCTAAGAGGGTCAAAATGACCCAAATAAATTCCTAAGGGGGTCAAATTGATCCAATTAATTCCTAAAAGGGTCAAAATGACCCAATTCATTCCTAAAGGGGGTCAAATTGATCCAGTTCATTCCTAAGAGGGTCAAATTGATCCAGTTCATTCCTAAGGGGGTCAAAATGACCCAATTCATTCCTAAGAGGGTCAAATTGACCCAATTAATTCCTAAGAGGGTCAAATTGACCCAGTTCATTCCTAAAGGGGGTCAAATTGACCCAATTCATTCCTAAGAGGGTCAAATTGACCCAGTTCATTCCTAAGGGGGTCAAAATGACCCAATTCTTTCCTAAGAGGGTCAAATTCACCCAATTAATTCCTAAGAGGGTCAAAATGACCCAATTCTTTCCTAAGAGGGTCAAATAGACCCAATTAATTCCTAAGAGGGTCAAAATGACCCAATTCATTCCTAAGAGGGTCAAAATGACCCAAATAAATTCCTAAGGGGGTCAAATTGATCCAGTTCATTCCTAAAGGGGGTCAAAATGACCCAATTCATTCCTAAGAGGGTCAAAATGACCCAATTAATTCCTAAGAGGGTCAAAATGACCCAATTCATTCCTAAAGAGGGTCAAAATGACCCAATTCATTCCTAAGAGGGTCAAAATGACCCAAATAAATTCCTAAGGGGGTCAAATTGATCCAGTTCATTCCTAAAGGGGGTCAAATTGACCCAAATTAATTCCTAAAAGGGTCAAAATGACCCAATTCATTCCTAAAGGGGGTCAAATTGACCCAAATTAATTCCTAAAAGGGTCAAAATGACCCAATTCATTCCTAAAGGGGTCAAATTGACCCAATTAATTCCTGAGAGGGTCAAATTGATCCAGTTCTTTCCTAAGAGGGTCAAAATGACCCAAGTCTTTCCTAAGAGGGTCAAATTGACCCAATTCTTTCCTAAGAGGGTCAAAATGACCTAATTAATTCCTAACGAGTCAAATTAACTCAGTTCTTTCCTAAGAGGGTCAATAGACCCAATTCATTCCTAAAGGGGTGAAATTGACCCAAATAAAATCCTAAGGGGGTCAAGTTGACCCAGTTCATTCCTAACAGGGTCAAGCTGGCTCGCGAGGGAAGGATTTGTTACTTTTTACAATTTCAAAAAACTCTTTGAATCAAATCAATTATTTTTTGTGCATTCGTGGTTCAAGTGTGACAATAGTCCTAGGGTCTTGGACCACTCCAATGAACACACTCAAAAAAAATTATTAAATGAGTTTCGGGTCAAAATGACCCGAGGGAAGGATTAGGGTTAAGGCCAAATTTTAAATAGGCAATGCTGGCCAAGATGTTGAATGTTTACTGGCAGATCCTTTTTGATGGTTAAAAAAAACAAAAACTGCATTAACAGCAATCACATGAACACAGACTCATTTGTTTCAGTGTTAATTTAATCATACAAATGTTCAATTATACATACAGGAAAAGGCTTTTCATATTTTCTCTCTTTCACTGTGCTATCATAGGACTCTATGCAAACTCTCCGCTCAGTCATACACCATGCCACGGTGCAGAAAACCCAACAGATCTAACAGAAAAAAGAAATCAGAAAAAAAGAAAGACAATAACGCAGCAATGAATCAATCACACTTCTCACATGCATAAGCAACACCCAAAAGAAAAAATAAAAGAAAATCCAGAGTGTCATTATAAATGGGCTGTGAAGGGATGAGGACATTCACAAAGAACAGCTCAAAGGAAGAAACCGACCAATGAAGCGATGGCATCGTCCAATGAGCTGAGCGATATCGGCCAATCGTCAGTGTTGTTCGATTCTCACGGTTTCAGAACATGAACCTCTTTTATGCTTCAACTGTGAGTGCAACTTTTTTGAGTATAGAAGGGACCGTCCCTTAAAACACTGCATAGATCATGTGCAATGTAAAAGCCACAGCAATTCTAGAAATTTGGACGCAATGTCGGTATCCGTTAATGGCGAAATCTTCCAGGTGCATAGAATTCGGGTGAAACGGACAAGAATTGGCTGACGTGTTAAATTTAACAGAACATGCTGACACTAATCTCTTTCCTTGACATAAAGGTCAGTTTGGACTTGATTTGCATACGGCTCGAGGATACCGGGGGGGGGGGGGTTCGTTTATCTTTGCTTCTCAGTGAACGGACCAATCAAGAACGTTTGTTTTGTGTTTTATAAGCATTGCAGCAAAACAGAAAATGGTGAGAAAAACGGCCTTTCAGATATATTTAGCGAGATATAAACATCCATGAAGCTTTCCATCATACCGAACACAGAGGCACGATTTAAACCAAATAAATTCCACAAAAATTCTTTAAGCATTAAAATATTATTTGGAGCTTTCCCAGCTCGAAATTTCAACATTTAGGAACATCTCAAGACTTTGAATATTTTGGGTCAGACGCAAGAAATATAACGGGTACCTTAGTTAAATTGTGTATAGGGAAACAACGCATAAACGTCAACGCATCTTCAGGTACGAATCGAAATTTCATAACTTGCATTTAACCCAGAACATCCCATTAAAATGAACTCGTTCCCTCATTAAAACACCCTCAGCTCATTTTTAAAAAAACGCTTAATACCATCGCAGGTCTAGGTGAGCGGAGGAAATGTGTGATTGGGGAAATAAACCAATGATGTGCTTGTGAACTCTTAGGTCAGTAAACAAGGGAACCAAAGTCACATCTGCTTGCTATCATCTCTGATGGATCGTGTCATTACGAGTGGAAACCAACACCAGCACTCGATAACTCCAGAAAAAACATCAATGTAAACAAATATGATAACAGCAACAAGATAGTAAGGGCATCTCTCTCAGTACAGATGTACACTTCAATATGACGAGACAGGATGTGCTCATGTACAGGTTTGCTGGGTTTTTTAGTGAATCCAGAGCAATTTTGTGTAATAAACGAACAATTAAGTGGCTGGCGAAGGACCTTATGAAACTAATTTCATGATTTTGACCCGAAGCATTGATGAAAAATGATAAAACTACTTAATTCTGATGGCTTTTGAAACCTGTCAGGAACAAACCCGTCATATTTCACTGCAAAATCAAAAGGAACCAATGAGGAAATTATACGTTGCTTGTTTAAAGCCTTGTTTCTAAGACCGTTGCGATTTCCTTCATGACATTATTTTCATGGTAATCAATGCAAATATTAATTTTAAATTAGTTGCATTTCAAAAACAGTGCAATATTTAAACAAAACAAAAAAAGAAATACAATCATTTATAAGGTGAGAAAAAAAAATAGAAATATAATGCCATGAAGGATCGCCCACGTCCTAAAAGCAGGCTTCTTTAAGCAAAATATAAACTGTACGCTTTTCTATTGAATTTGGGGTGAAACGACTTCGATTCACACACACACACACACACACACTCACTCATCCGTCCTGCCTCTCGTCTGAATTTACTGCGGTGACAATACAGATCAGAAAAAAACTGTGTTTTTCATTATATCTCTTTAGAATTTCTAGCACTCGTCTAAATCTAGCATTCACACATGCGTAACTCAGGTGTTGCTTCAATATTGATTTGGAGCCAAACAGATTTGTCCACACATTTATGTGATGATGTGATGCATCGGGGGAGAGGAAGGGTCACCAAGTCTTTAGAGTAAATCTGTTCCTCCTCTCACTGAACCCCTGAAAAGGGCAAAAGCAGCAGCTCCGATGAGCCACCGGATGCTTTCTGTATCTTAAGACTGTCCAAACGGGAAGGGTCCATTAATGCCCTGGGAAATAAACAGAAAGAGTGAGATAAAACGGTCAAAACAAGATCAATTGTAATTAGATTTGTTTACATTTGCTGAATAAAACGCAAACACGCTGTTACCCCTTGTCCACCGAGACAGTGCTGAACCAGGAGAAGTGGATTAGGGATGCACGATATTGCATTTTTGCCGATATTCGATATGCCGATATTTTTCAACTCATTTTGGTCGATATCGATACCGATATATGTTATAACACCATTTTGAGCAAAAACATTTTTTTTTTCATTCTGGTTTCAGATTTCTGATGTCTCCTTGCTAAAAGGATACTTGTTAAAGATAAATAAATGTTAATAGTTATTTTTATAATAAGAGCATATTTTCTCTAAAAATAATAATAAAGTCAGTGATTTTTCATCCCAGACAGATTCAGTTGTAATCTAAATATTTTATTTTTGGATTTAATGTTTGTGCCTATGTGGTGGTGGCATGGGATCAGTTGATGCTGTATTTAGCTTCAAATAAAAAAATATACAATTATTTTAGTGCTCCTTGGATTATTTTTCATCATCCATTTCATAACATTTTATTACAGATGAATAAACTGTATATACAAGTATTTAATTTGAAACAGTGTCATGTTTGTGATTTGACATCATCACTGCTTTATTTATTCAGAAAAAAAGTAACTTATTTATTTGTGTATTCTACTTTTCATTTTATTACAGTAACAACAGCGCCCCCTCTACATATATATAACATTTCAGTGGGCGGGCACTAGGACCTGGAAGAGCTTCTGCTGCTGTGGAGGCTGCTGCGCGCGCTAGAGAGTGGGGAGACGCGATTGTTTTTGGCTAGTTTTGTTGTGAAAACCTGGCAACCCTATGTTGTCGGTCACGTCCTTCTGTACATTCACCAATTCAAGGCAGTATTTAAAAACGGTCATTATAAATCACCATAAATGCAATGTATGTGCTTGTTTTTGCTTCAAGAATGACACGGCTGACGTGATCTTATCGCTATAGCAGTCCTTGCACACGTGAGTTATTTCAGGCTCGTATCAACACGTTATCATATCGGCATAATTTTTTCATATCAGCCGATGCCGATTTTTATATTTTATGCATTTATCGGCCGATTCCGATGTCGTGCCGATAATATCGTGCATCCCTAAAGTGGATCTTAAGTAACACCAAAACATCGCTAGAAGTAAGAACCAACACACAACTTGTGACCGTCATTTTTTAAACCGCACTGGCTCTGAACTAACACCCAGTTCATTCTGGTGGAAAAGGGGTGTGTGCTTTTTTTTATTTGGTGTGTTAGTAAATTCCAAGCACCCTAGCGCCTGTATGTGCTGTAAAAATAAATCAAGTTGAGCTAACTTAAAAAAATAAGGCAACATAATCGCGTTCAACTTTTTAAGTTACCTCAACTTAAAAACCTTTGTTCATCTAATGCAGGGGTGTCCAGACTTGTTTAAAAGGGGGTCAGATTCGAGGACTAGGGATCGACCGATATGGATTTTTTAGTGCCGATGCCGAAACCGATTTTTTTCTCATCAGCCTTAGCCGATGACCGATATGAGCTGCCGATTTTCTTGAGCCGATATTTGGAGCCAATACTGATTTTGCTCCCTCAATTTACATCATAAAAATGACACAATGATCAGGATGATAATTTAAAATGTACAATTTAAAAAAGGAACATTTATAAAAAAAAACAATATTTAACAAATAGTAAAAACAGGTGAGGTAGAACAAGAAAAAATAGAGTTCAGTGGTGAAAATAAATATTTAAGCAAAAAATAAAATAATGACACTATTGCACACATTATCAACAAGCGAGCAGCATAATAAAGTGCACACTGACTGTACTATACTTCATTTAAAACTATTTACAACCTAGTCATTTAATGGTTACACTCTAAAAAATGCTGGGTTAAAAATAACCCAAGTTGGGTTGAATATGGACTAACCCAGCAATTGGGTTATTTTAACCCAGCGGTTGGGTTAAATGTTTGCTTAAAACAACCCAATTGATGGGTTAGTCCATTTTCAACCCAACTTGGGTTATTTTTAACCCAGTATTTTTTAGAGCACTTCACTGAATCTCTTGTAGAGCAACACCAGCGGTAATTCAGGAGAAAATCTCCCAATGCTCCACGTGAAACTTCAGTCTTTCCACCTTTTACCATCGTGTCAATTCTCAGCTGATTTTGATTAATATGCGCGAGGGAGAGCGAGAGAGTGTGAAGACGGTGAGAGCTGCCCTGTGGACGCCTGTCTGTAAATAATGCAGGGGAAAAAATATCGGCGAACGCAGCAGCCTTATATCGGCCGATACACGTAAAAAATCGCAAATATCGGCCGATATATCGGTCTAACACTATTGAGGACACACCTGGGGGCCGGGTCCTTTTCTATAATCAGTGTTGCCACAGTTACTTTAAAAAAGTAATCTGATTACTCCTTTAAAAAGTAACTTAGTTACTTTACAGATTACTTGATTTTAAAAGTAACTAAGTTAGATTACAAGTTACTTTATTAGTTACATTCAGCAGCCCTGCCGCCTCAACATAGAAATCACAACCGTTTTTACCAACACTCACTTTATTGGAAGTGCATTTTTAACAGTAATGTCAACAATTTATCTCCTGACATTTTAAGTTGAAATAAAAAAATATTTCCTGAAAAAAACAAAATATGTTTTAATAAAAAATGTAATCTTTCTTGAATTAACCTAACATAAATACACTCCCCGAGACGCAAGAAGAAAGCAAAAATATTAGGGCTGTCAAAAGATTAATCGCGATTAATCGCATCCAAAATAAAAGTTTGTGTTTACATAATATATGTGTGTGTACTCTGTTAATTATTATTTATATATAAATACACACACATTCATGTATATATTTAAGAAATATTTGCATGTATATACATTTATATAATCTATAATATATATAAATATAAATGTTTTATATATAAAAATAATATTTTTTCTTAAATATATACATGCTTGTGTGTGTATTTATATATAAATAATAATTAACAGAGTACACACACACATATATTATGTAAACACAAACTTTTATTTTGGAATGCGATTAATCGCGATTAATCTTTTGACAACCCTAAAAAATATATATTTTTCCTAAGGAAAATGACAAAAATAGTAACGCACAGTGACTTTAATCTGAATTCTGGTTTGGAAATCTCGTTACTGGAAAAAAGTAGTCAGATTAGAGTGCGCGTTCCTGGCATCACTGTCTATAATATATATAAATGACATGTTTTGTTTCTTGAAAACGTGACAGATTTGACAATAGCTTGAGATAGGACACAGATATACAACAATATCTGTAAAACTTTCAACAACCTCGGGTTTAAAGGGTGAAATGTAATTATTACGGAGTTAGAGTACTCGTTAATTTAAACAAGAATAGAGTTCTATGTAGATCACCACAGGTAAAACCACACTGCAAAACATGCTCTTAGTATTTTTATCTTGTTTCTAGTCTAAATATCTAATGATTCTTAAATCAAGATGCATATTTAGTAGATAGGTAAAATGATACAAGATATTGTTTCTTATTTTCTGGAAAATAAAATCTAAATGAAGTGAGTTTTTGCTTAAGACAAGCAAAATGATCTGCCAATAGGGTAAGAAAAATAATCATATTTCGGTCACAAACAGAAATAAGACTATTTTTCTTACCCCATTGGCAGATCATTTTGCTTGTTTTCGGCAGAGTCTCCTCATGTGTTTGCAGTTTAAATATAATGATGCATTTAAGAGTTAATGGCCAAACGTATCATTACAAAAGTTCACAATGCTGTTGCAGATTAAATATAATGTGGATAACACTGAATAAATATCTTTGTCAGGTTCGATACTGATAATTGCTCACTCAAACCCCTTTATCTAAACCGTTTAACCGTCAGACTCGCATAACCGCCATGTTTGTAGTTTAACACTTGATCCGCTTTGTAGTTCTAATCAAATCCTCGTCCATCTCGCAATGGGTTGTGGGCAATATCAGCCGATCTGCACTTCGAATTCTGACCGGAAATAATAGACCATCCGGGAATCTTTCAACATACTACGATTTGGGACATACTAATTCTATTTTCGAATACTATTTAGTACGGATAGTATGCGAATTGGGAAGCAGCGATGGCTTAAAACTTTTTGTCAAGGCAACTAAACAACGTTTAGCATTTAGCAATGCAAGCAGCAATCCTTGTTTTTCCATCTCCATGTTTGATTTTTAACGTTAGCTACACGGCATCATTTGCCTCTTAAAACTAGCGGCGCACAGTTAGCCAAATAAGTCGCAATGAGAAGAACATTGTTTGTTCAAATAACTCAATTTGGATAGTTGGGACAACATTTGGACAAGTAAACAAATACTTGAGGATCCAAGTACGGTCAACAAAACAACTTAGAGCATGATAGTTTAGTTCACTTAAGATAATAAACCAAACCCAAATCATCTTTGTTCAAGCTATTTTTACATTTGTTGCTAACAAAAGTTGTTTTGTGGACCTTAGATTCTCAAGAATTTGTCCAAAACATGTCCAAATGTTGCCACAACTTTACAAATTGAGTTACATTATTATATATTATATTGTTATATTGACCCCTTTAAGTAATTAACACAAAAATCATATCAGCGAGAGATCAAATACTCATGGAAATAATATGCATTTCTGTTTGGCTGGTAATATATTAGCAATATAATAACTTTTTGGATAATGAATGTGCACCTTCGCATGGACATAAAGCCAACACTCTTGAACAACTAGCACCAAGTTTAATTAATTAACTGAGTAATGAGTGTGGTCAAATGTTTTAAGGAGCATTTGTTGCGTATGTGTGTGTGTGTGTATGTGTGTGTCAATGTGCTTAGCCCAGTTATCATTTGCTCATGGAAACAAAGGTGAATAAAGATGTGTTTATATTAGGTTTGTAATGTATTTTCACTTGCAAGTTTCCAAAAAATGAAAGACGCAAGTGTGTTTCTCTTCACGGGGTCAAGGGTTTGTTCAAATATGAGCCATTTATGAGTTATGACAGTACGACACCAAGTTTTGCATAAACATTTGACCCTCAGATTAAGGCAAACAGCCTCTAACTGGAAATCAGAAGTGTATTTTTGGCATTACACAGGGATTATGTTTATGCTATGGGTTGTTAGTAATGTGTGAGATAGAAACTGTGCCTTATTTCACTGGTTAATCACATTTCTGCATCAGCACACATGCTTGCATGGAACTCCATCTTGTGGCCAAGAGGCAAAGTTTAACCCCTCAAGGGCCAATTAATCAGACGTCAAGCCCGCAGTAACACTTCAAAACACTTCTACATAAAGCCATGCGATATTTTTCAGCCTTTTGACATTTGATATACATTTGAGTATGATTTTAAGAGTGTAGGCTAGATCTTTCAAATGCATCCAAAGTGTATCAGTTATTGTACGGTGATCCGCAGTGGCCAAAAAGGACTTAAACAGTAATTTTGAAGTGATCTCTTCTTGTAAACTCAGTGATGTGGATTTCCGACCTTGGTGTTTCTGCAGGCTTTATGGAGGAACATTTAAGACCAGTTAAAGAAAATGTAAGGAATAAATTGAAGGGAAAATACATCACTATGTTCTCTAAATGTAAATGTATAAGCACAGAATGAGTTGTGCAACTCTTTTAAGTTC